>NC_088329.1:40230000-40530000 GCF_036884655.1 Musa acuminata AAA Group | reverse complement strand
ACAATCATATTATGAGATATGGGCCTGTAGCCTTGTGGCTCTCTCTATCTCTCTCTCTCTCTCTCTCTCTCTCTTCAGTGCCTTGTGGTTCCAAATCCTATTCTGTCGACTTTTTAAGTACTGTACCGAGTAACAATAATTCTTGGTTGATACATCTGGTGAATGGGGGTAGTAGAAATTAGTGCTATATATTTTCCTTATGATTAGAATTACTTAATTGGATCATATATTAAAAATGGTACCATAAACTTTTGCTATTAGAAGAGTTCTTCTTTTTTTTAACCATAGTCAAAGTTGGTCAAATTCGATTCCATCGAACCGGATCGAGATCATGAAAGATTTTCTATAAACAAATATTTTTATACCTTAGAAATATTTTTAATATATATACTTATACATATAGGTTGTCTTGGTCATGATATTTTAATTCATGAATAATTAGATATAGTTTTGATACGTAATAAAATAAGAGAGATATATTTAAAATGATATGAATAGATATTATAATTAGAAATTTTTAAATCATTAGGTGAAAGATAAAGATAGAACTAAAAGTATATTATTGTAAAATATAAATAAATATTTAAATATAGTTAACTAGAAATATGAGTATATTTATTATCTAGTGATAGGGAACATCAATCATTATCTGACATATGTCGCCATGTGGAGATTAACACGAAAGGAAAGGATCCTCGTCACCTTCTACCTACGTACCCATAGATAATAATACAAGAGAGATCGTTCGAGCTTATCTCCACCTTATTGTTTACGTAAGTAAAACGTCAAAAGAGAAAGTTGGATCAATTATAAGCTTGCCTCCTCCTTATGTCAGGTATAAAAGTTAACCCTCAACGTTATATCAAAAGATTCATTTTTTTTTTTTTTTGAAAGAAGCATACACCTCCAAAAGAACATCGAAGTCACTCAAGAACTATCTCGAAATCACTCCAGAATCATTTCAGAGCCACGTAAGAATACCCTCAAGGTCATATTGAATGCTCTGTGCTCTTAGGCTCAAACAATATCGAGTTGATTCGAACGTCGACGACGAATTCTCCTAACACATACAAAATATTTAAACAACAAAAAAAAATTGAAGAGTTTAGGCAAAAATCATTCGATCACGCTGTCATCTCCCACCCACACCAATTAATTAGAATAGGAATGAATAGAGTATCGATTGGGGCACATTCGTCAAGAATGTGGCTTAATTATTTATTAATGCTTCATCGCATCGTACGAACTCGATTCAACCAATTCCAACCACCTCAAGTTTTGGTCTCATCGCAGAAGAAGATTCCCTTTGTGTGATGCGATCAATTCCATCTATTGTTCCCAACAAATCATTTAGCTGTGTGTACATTATTATTATTATTATTATTATTATTATTATTATTATTATTATTATTATTCATAAAATACATGTTTTATTATTAGAATTACTCATTATTTTTTTATATTTAAATCTGAGTCAAACTACTTATTAAGCTGTGGGTTAATACTAATAAATAAATCTGACTATCTTTTAATCTCTAATTGATATAATACTAATTTATAATCCATATGATCCAATCCTCCTCGCATGAAATTTTTATCTCAAATCCAATTTGTAGAGTTGATTTCACTCGTACAAATAAAATGTTGTCCATCAGTTCTTGGGCTGAAATGGCAAACTTTATGAGAGCTTCCATGTCCATTTGGGCCAATTTTGATATTATCGATATTATTATATAATCTACTTTAATTTTTATTAGAGTTTTAACCCTTTTAAGATATCGATTGAGTAATTCATCAACAACTTTTTCTTCTTATCTAGAAAAAGATTTTATTGTCCCTCCATACTTGTGTGAATAGGGGAATATTTTGTTTAGATCATCATACATTAGGATGCGAATTTTCTCTTTATATTTTTGTTAGATTATTTAAGTAAATCATGTCTGGTTTAATTATGTATTGATATAATTAGTTTTTTTTTTCTTTACATTACATGCATTAATTTATTCTCTTTTTCTACCCTTCTTTGCTAAATAAATCATCACTAAGTCAATATTGACTTTCAATAGAAGAATCCTAAGATCAAATCCTAAAAAAAATATATATGATAAATATAAGTGATAAAAATAAGATTTAATTCTAGAATTTTTTTAAGCTAGTCGACATCTTAAAAAATTCTTAGATGTAATTTCTAATCCTCAATTATTGAGAAGTGCATTTGGGACATTATAACATCGCTTGCAAAGATTTAAGTGCTAATCCTATTTTTGTTTGCATAGAAAAACATTATATATATTTTTATATATTCATGACATGCATTCTCCTTAAACAAAAAACACACCTATGTAGATAGTATATATTCACCACATGTGTGCTATATGTTTCTTTTAGAGTCAATAAGATATGGAGTTAGGTGACAACCAAATGATCTGTTGCTGATAGAGAAGTCATCACATATTCCATGCCGCAATACGTCCGCTTCCTCTCTCTTCCTGCGGACGACTGCATCGGCACCACAACCTTCATCTCATCTTCTCATTTAATGTCGATTACTGATAGAAGTCACTTCTCAAGGTTGACATTTCCGCGCAGCAATGTGCCTGCTTCCTCTCGACGACTGCATCGCCACCACAACCTTCGTCTCATCTTGACGTGCTGTATGTTTGCCTTCATTTAATGTCTGTATCAACTCCCATCACCATATCTTCCCTGTCGGTCCAACTCAAATCGAACTTGCTGGTCTGCAACTCCCCATATCCACGGCATTGACCAGTTGCTCATTTTCTTCTTTACCAGATATCTCGCACTGACGATTCCACGTCAAGAACAGTCCACACACAGGTTGAGGTTTCCGTATCCTGAAACGGCATCGAAACGGAAGAAAACATCACTTGCCCACGAAGACAAGTCCTCCTTCCATCGTCAGGTCAAACCTGTGATGTGCTCATGAATCTGCTGCGATCAGCATAATATCTTCTCCATAATTGCTCTCAAGCACAACGTTATTCTTCGTCTTCCAAATCGTATGAAGGTGATAAATGCACGTCTAATCATCGTTTGGACTTGTCAAGCAATTGTACGTCCGATCACAGTCTCATGTCATGCTTTACGCTTCCAAGCCCAAAGGAGTGGGTTGTCAAGGTTGACCCGGAAGCTTTGGAGAAGCACAAGTCTTCATCAGTTTTCCATCATCAGAGAGACGATGACATGCAGAGACTAACTTGCCATAATGTATGGTCTGTGTTCTTCGATGATCGAACGGCTTCCATGTCGAAGAGTTCTCGTGGTTGCCGACTTGCTCGTGGAAAATAGTTTCATTAGTAGCGAGGAAGTTTCTGTGGTCTGTGTGATAGACCAGAAGTGGAATAAGCCTGATATGAAAACAGTGTTTTATTATGTGTAACGCCTCAACATCACTTTGATGATGGATAGAGTATGATTGTTTCCGGCTTAAGCATCTTAGATGGATGGTTTAGATCTAATAAATTAACAAGTCAGATATACTATTTGTATCAAAGTAGGTGACATAGTAATAGACTTGAATAGGAGAACACCCACCATGCTTTTAGATCATATAGGTTTTTGATGAGGTTGTGTAATACCTTCGAATTTAATTTCGTATCAAAGGTAAGAAAAAAGACTTAAGTTGATTTAGTTATGTGTACTATTATTAATGTGAAATCAAATTATTTAAAATAATCATTAAAGTTTAATAAATTAATAAGGCATAATCATTTTCAAACATTTTTATGATTCATTATTATATTTCAAAGATGTGCACATCATATGTGACTTAAAAGGAAGAGATGAAATGGAATATATGTGATAAAAGAAATATCATTGGTCAATTAATATTCCTTGTGATATCTAGGCTACCATAATGAGATAGAAATTACTTGTTATCGATTTATGTGGACAAAAGTCTAAAGTAAATAATTATATATTATTTTTACTCTTATTAACTACATGAATAAAAAAATTAAGTGGATATTCTTGGAGGTGATTGAGGGTTATCTGCTCGTAGAATATTTTACAAAATATTATGTGTATTTACTATCATGTATAAAGGCTCATTATTAGTGTAGTTGCTAGGAGGATCACTTTTAATTACTAATCACCACACTTACTTTCCCTGAGTTACTAACTTAGGCATTAGAGGGGCTGAGTCAAGAAATCTCTCTTGACCTCGATCTTCATATAGGTGGCATCTCGAGAACTCGATATTTCTATCTCGGAGGTACCTTAAACAACCGTGTACATATAAGTCAAAACGACATTAGGTAACCAAGATATCAACGTCATCTTTCCATAATATTTTTGGTATTAGAAGGAGGGCCTAATGTCGCAGGAGCGTTTATTCACTGATTTTCTCAATGAATGCTCGAGTGTAAAGACTTTGCTCCCGACCTATAATACTTTCACTTGGGGAGAAACAATCATCGTTTTCACACATTGATGCATGTACCTTGATGCAGATATCGATGAGATACTAGTGCCTATTTAATGACCTAGGTCTCTCATCCCTAGGGACGGTTCTGAGCCACATACTCACCTCCACTAAGGTGTTCTTAAATCTCACTAATCAAGTGCAAATGCTAATAGACATGATACAAGTCATCACTCTGCTTTTACCTTAGTTGGCCCAATATGTGTTACCACTAACTCACCCGCAATCCTTAGCCCCACCGCCATTGGTACTCGATGAGAATCTTTGATCCGATATGATGTCGACATCCCAAGAGTATCCAAGCCCTATCGAACCATCAACCGAGATGGCACTTTGATCCTTGACCATTGAATTCTATTGACCGCACCATCCTTAGTTTATCCTACCTAAATCCAAAGCCCAGTCAACATACTCAACAAAGGACTCCATGCGGATCCAACTATGGTAGATGAATCAATATTTAGAAGAGATATGACAAAAACTCCAACAATCAAAAGGGGAAGTAATGGTCGACCCCACCTCTCATCAATAGTTATTCTCCCAAAAAATCTAAGAGAAATCGATTCTAATGAGCGTCCATTTCTTGGCCTTGAAGATGTTTGATAGTAATGTTAATTCGATATAGCACATTCTAGCTTTTTATGCTCATATGTTGCTAAATGACACATCGAATACCCTAATATATTATACCTTCTCGATCATGTAAATAGGCATAACACGAGAATGGTACGTTTGACGGAAGTCATTTTCCATCTACTCTTTCGCTTAACTAGCGGGGGAGTTCAAACTTTACTTCCTTAGGAACATACACTCTCAATCTTTAGTAGCAACACTCAAACTCAAGTAGTGGGAGGAAAAAACACTTGCAGACATTATCACTCGATTCACAAATAAAATTTAAGGGTTAGTAGATAGATGTTCATAATGTGGCTCAGGCCCTCTCGTCTTTTTTTATCATTGATAGAGAGACTACCCGTGAGTATACTCGAGATACTTCAAATAGTTAATTAATACATTGCCACTGAGGCAATAGACTTGGGCAAGTGTGAGGAGCCATATAAGAGCCCAAAGTAGGAGCAGCCATAATCAACCCCAACCTAGAGGTCATCTTGACGAAGAAGAAATGAACGGCTTGAGCCTGAGATCTAAGCTAACCCCCTTAAATATGACAAGAACTAAAATTTTCCTTGAGATAAAAAAGAATAGACTCTTATAAGACCCTCATACAATGAAGACCCAATTGACAAAAAGAGACAAATCCAAGTATTATTGGTTCCATCAAAATTATAACTATGATACTGAAGATTGTTGTGACTTGAAAGAACAGATTAAAGAGCTCCTACATTGAGGACATTTTTTGACGGTTCATTCAAAAGTATCGAGAACCCTTACCCTAACCTCAAGGGTTAGTAGAGAGGTAGATTGATGTCATCATTGGTGAACCTGTCTCGGGGAAGAAACTTTCTCGGTCGTAAAGCTTATACCCGAACTATCATTGAAAAGCGCCCAAGGATAAAAGGCAACCTGTAAATAACTTTCAAATAGGAAGGGGCAGAGTACCTTGACTCAGACTATGAAAATGTCTTAGTAATCTTAGTGAGGATAATTAACACTTGGATGAATATGGTCATGATTGACGTAGGTAGCTCTGCTGATATCATCTACTTTGATACATTTAAAAAACTAATACTACCAATTAACGACCTTCCCCCAATGACTTCTTCGTTAATAGGGTTCGTCGACAACTCTACTTGCCTCTCGGGGCTGTGAACCTGTATGTCATATTCGAAGATGAATCTTATTTCAAAACAGTATTAACTAAATTTATGATAGTGGATATGTAACCGGTGTATAACATGATCATAAGTTAAATCACACTGAATAGACTGAGGGTGGTGGTATCAACTTATCACATGACGATGAAGTTCTTGGCTTTATAGAGCTGAGAAGAAATCCAAAGGAGTTGATCGTGATCTCCCTACCAAAAATAGATCTACCTAAGATACCACTTATGAACCCTCGAGACATGGGCAAGTCGACCCCACATCCTAAGCTGGTGGAATCGTTGATCAAAGTATCATTAGCCGATTGAATTGTTAAGATTAAGATGACCCTTCCCGAGGAGAGGCGAGTGCCGCATATCAACTTCTTTCGGAGAATATCATCAAGAGATATATCAAAAATCAACAGCACCACTTAAATATTTCTCCCAAAACATAATGCAAAAGCATCATAAATGTGCCGTTACCCACTTGGAAAATATCATAAGTTAGCCCCTAATGTTGTAAAAAAATTTTGGATTTTACGAGGACAAGTTATGATTATTATAAATGGGAATTTCATTGACGGATGTTATTGTTATTATTAACACAAACAATTATTATTGGCAAAACGTACATTATCACTAGTATTTATTGTATAATATATTAATTTTTAGATTTAAATATTTAACAAATTTAAATAGATATACGATCTAGACCGTCGATTGCAATCTGGAGTGGAGCACAGCACCGCGAGACCCAAATCTCATCCGTGGGTGAAACCTAAACCTAATTCCGGCGTCTTCCTCCCCACGCCGATGTCTTCGCTTCCGCCACTAACGAACTCGCCCGCCTCCACCCTCCTCCTCCCTGCCCGCGACCGCGAGACTCTCTCCTGCGATTGGAATAAGTACGCCAAGAACTGCCCTAATCGCGAGGTACGATCCCCGGTCGGGATCGACACGAATGCGCTGGTCGAGGCACGAGTTTGTATATGTCTGGCCACACGGGACCGACCGCAGAGCGATGCCTCGTGTTGTCTTCTTAATTTCCGTTTCTTGTGAGAGAGAAGCTGTGGCATGATGGTCCGTTGCTGATTTGTGAAGCTTAATAGAAGATAATAAAAGGGATGAAGAAGAGGCGATCACCAACTACATTAGGTATGTTACTTTTTGTCTTTACACTAGGGAAGAACAATAGGGCACAATTTTAGTGTGATATATTATCTATTTTACTATAAATTCAGATCATGTTCAGTTTTTTATTCTTAATTCCGTGGTGCTGCTTATTTTAGAAGCTATGATTTTAGGGATTCGGTAAATTTTAGAGAAACTTGATCTCTAGACTCTACATGGTAGTCTTAATTAGAATCCCAAACATTCAAAAAAATATATGCTTGTAATGATCTTCAGGTGCGTGTGTTCCACCTGCTCTTTGCATTCACTTATCAGTTTCCTATAACTCATTATGTTAAGCGATTTAAACATGTCGTCTTCTCCTTTTTGAAAAGAAATTTTTTCATCACCATTTCTTGCACTCCAATGTCCTAAACTATGTTGTCATTCAAGAAACTCGTTCATTCAATACCATGTCGTACTCATGTTGGCACATCTTAGGTAGCAAAGTGTCTCTGTCTCCATGCATGCCAGGGGCCAGGACACGTGTTTGTGTATTTTGCCTGTATTTATGTTGTATGATGGCTGCCGGACACTAAATCTGGCACATTGACTAATAATCTACCCAAGTCTTCAAGTAAAGGTATCAGTTGTAACTTTTAGTGTCTAGCACCTTGGAAAATTTTTGCCAATATCCATTCTTCATTTATGATTTTTCACAATTAAGAAAGATGTTTTTTTTTCTTTTTGAATTAAATTAGAATATGAATAGCTTCTTTCAGAGCAGAGTTTTTTTATTAAAAAAATATTTTTTGTTTGCAGCATCCATAGCCAATGGGAACATATGACAACTTGAATTTTTTTAAGACTGTCAAGTATTCTGCATATGTGAATATTCAGTGACCTCTTCCCTGCACTAAGCTAATTACAGAGTTGAATCACCGATGGTCCTTTGTTGAGCTAAATGAGGAAAGATCCATTTTTGTGGTCTCTTGTCTTGCATATATACAATTTGCTGGCCCTTTATCGAGTTACATTAGGAAAGATCCATAGTCGTGGTCGTATACCCTGCCTTCATTTAACATTCCAAATTCTTGTGTTTCCTTAGTTAATAGCAAATCCGTGAAAGTACTGTATATGTATGACGATGTAGCTAGGAATGCTTTTTGTCATTTTGTAATGACCCATCTAAATCCTTTGGCATCTATGTTCTCTAATTGTTTTTTTCTTTTGCAGCAATTCGTGATGCCATATGGGACTTCTAGTCAATTCTCTTCACTTTTTGGTTCAGCGTTTGCATTTGAAATACCATGTTAGTTATTCAAAACTTTGTCTATCTAATCCAGAATGGTATGAATCCTCAGTCATCCACTGCTCCATTGATTTCATCTATAATTTTGATGTTGTTTTTAGGCGGCACTTTTAGGATGTAGAAGAGAGTGCTAAGAAATGAAAAAAAAGAAATGCAAAAGAGAATGCTGAAGAAGTGTATATCTTTTTGATCTTACGGTGCAATGTACTATTTTTGTTTTCATTGTGGCGTGGATTTTGTGATTGTATGAACTTTAATATTAGACAAAACGATATAATAGACTTTGTGATTGTGAGATTTTTAATATGGATGTGAAATTTTATGTTATTAAAAATTTTGTTTTGACGTAAAATGGAGAGATCGTAGAGAAAATTATTATCGACAGATTCATCATCTTTTCAGATTCGTCACCCTTTTCATTTAGTGACAGATTAGATTCATCATCCTTTTTATTTAGTTAAATTTGGAGACAAATTCAAGTATTAGTCTCAGATTCATCACCCTTTTTATTTAGTTAAATTTATCGACAGATCTAAGTTGTCATTAAAATTTTTCATCAAGATACTTAGAAACAAAGTCGTCCATCACCAAATGTTATCACAAGTATTATTTCATCGATTTGTTTGAGAATCATACATGCATCACAAATCTGGAAGAAAGGATTCTGATATGAGAATACAAATGTTCTTGTAGATGTGAGGGAGTTCAATTTTCTAGATTTGTCATGAAAACGATGGAATTAATGTCATTTGCCTGTTTACAGTAAGATGGCGCTATTACTCACCATCTTATCCTTTCCACAGACAGGGCAAAATCAACTTAGGTCTATTCTTAGGGCTTGGAATTGATAAAGAGCTGGCAAAGTCCAACGCCTATAGATATAGATAAAGACATCATGAAATCATGTTCTTATACTACCAAACAGATATTTTTGGTTTATTCTCGAGGATTTAATCTTGTCCATATGATTCACTCATCCACATGATGTATTATTATTATATATCTTTATTAATTCAAATCATAAGGACAGAAATTTTCCTCTCTATCAGAGATCTATTAGCGTAATCAATCGAAAAGTTTCTTCACCACACAAAAAGAAGTGGCCATCGAATCAAACCATAGCGTAATCAATCGAATCACAAATATGATATCTATTTGACTATGATATCATATTAAAATTTTATAAGATCTGACATATTAAGTTGAAGTTAATCATCCTATTTCGATCTCCATTGATGATTTAAGATGTTTTAGTGAATCATCCTCCTTTGAGTATACGGCAATTGCATGTTCAACTTCCGAATAAAATAAGAACATAAGATGCATGTGGAACAATATCTTTTCTTTATATATATATATATATATATAATATAATATATAAAAAAAAGAAAGAAGAATAAATGTAATGACTTTGATATCATAAAGAGACAATCCATTGGGTCGGAAAAAAGTGGCAGAAGGAAGGACAGAAGAGTACCAAACGATTATTCGTAGTTGCTGTAGTTGCTGTAGTCATGCGGAAAGTGATGTTGGAAGAACGAGTCGCTAAGATAGTGAGAGAGAGAGAGAGAGAGAGGGAGAGTTCCTAAGCTTGTCTTGCTTTCCAGCATCTGAGCATCCATCACATCAGCTCTCGTTATCAGCTGGCGACGAATGCGTACATGTATCAGCGGAAACTAAGAGCTCGAGGCATTAAGCGCCTGAGAAGTCCTCGTTGTTCCGTCTCCTGCCTCTCGTTTTGTAGGCACTTCAACTTCGCTGCACAGTTTCCATGCACGAGGAACACAAGTCCGGCAGTTCGACGGTGACCAAGTTTTGTATCGTCATCCTGACTTCAGAACTCATCAGCAACAGTTGCTTTACTGTCGAGATTAATCTTTGTATGGCCGGCTTGTGCAGTCTGCACCAAATACTCGTCTACAAATGATTCGATAAGGTTCGAGTGCCTTGAGGAATTCTCCTTTTCTAATAAATCCAAGAAAACAAATCAGCCAAAAATATTCTTATGGTGAAGAAGAAAACAACTTTCTTATTCGTAACTCCTAAACTATTTATCGATAAGAATTTTAGGTATCTAAGTGAGTTTTAATTGCTGAAATCTTAAGCAATTAAAACAATAAGTATAATATTTTTTTGGTAGTACCAAAAAATACTATAATTGGGTAGGAAGTTCTAAGTATTAGGTAAAAAAAAATAAATATTATTAAAAATTCTAAAAATAAGAGACACTTCCCCAAAAACAATGAGATGTTTTTCTAAGAATTCATCCAAAAAAAAAATGATGGTGAAGTGGGTACCATTTAAAAATGATTCCAGAGACCAAATAGGGTTGATTAATATGCACAATTGCACATTGTAAATTAATTTCTCGCAAAAAAGAAAAAAAAACATAAAAATGGATTTACATTGACATAATAAATGAGAATATTAATGGGAGGGGACGTTAAATGTGAGAGAAGGGTAAACAGAGAGACCCAACTCACGCGAGATATATAGCAGCGTAAGGCGGAAAACTCGCACGTCCTGCGGAGGCCGAAACGTTTTGGCGCTCCTCGCCTCCTCTTTTCAACTTACTTCCTCCCCTCGAAGAAGGACACGTTTTCGCTTTCTCCTCCTCCTCCTCCTCAACTGCTCCATCGCCGCTTCTCCTCCTGATCTCGGTTTCCGCTTCATCCCCGATCGAGTCTTCCTCCTCGGTTTCTTGGATCGAAGAGAGGATTGATTTTGGTGGGCTTTGAGAGATTCCGTGCTCGGACTGGGAGTCGGAGTGAGGCAGAGGAAGAGGTGGAGTGGGAGCGGCGGCGGGGCGAGGGTTGAAGGGGTTTCGGGGCGATGGATTTGGAGTCCCGATCTCCAGCCTCGGAGAGCCGGCCTTCGGTGAGCAGCGCTCTCCTCCTCCTGCCCCCCTTCCTCTCCTCATCTTTTTTTCTGTTCTATTTCCCCCTTCTTGCGATTTCTTTTGGGAGTGCATGCGAGAATTCGGAATTTTGGTTAGGCGTGGCGTTTTCTTCTTCATAATTGTTTGGATTGGTTAGGTCTGGAGACATGTTCCTCTATCTATTTCGCTTCGAGCACTGAAACTCTGGTTGATAGAAATCGACACACCTATTTTTCTTTGATCTCTTGAATGTGGACGTCGAGTGTAGAACTTAACCACTTCAAAAAGTTCTATTTTTCTTTTCCCTCTTTCATTTGTGATGTAGTTTTTTAGTACAAAATCAATTTGTTTTGCTCTCGAAATAAGTTTCCTTTTTGAAGGATGAAAATGAAATCAATATTTAGCTTTTCCATTTCGTGTTCTTATATCCTCTGTAAATTCTACCGTTCTCTTTTTCTAACACTATAATTCGAATCGTGGACTTAATGTTGATGTGATTTTTCTGCCAGAGTAGAGGCATGAACCTTTAGTTCTTCTGTGATTTCGTTAATGTAACTTTGGTGTCTGAGCTCTTTATGTGTTTTATCATCTTCGGGACTATTCTTTTTGTGAGGTTTTATTGTTTTGGTCATTTTTTTCCTTTACAGTTTTCCTGCTCCTTAATGACCTTTTTGTCGCAAAAGTTTCTCCTTTTCAATGGCAACGTTTGATGAAAGTCATTCATTGGTTGCTGTTTACAGAAAGCATATAGGACCACCCTTTTGTTGGCCTACCAGAGCTTTGGTGTGGTGTATGGCGATTTGTGCATCTCACCCATTTATGTCTACAAGAGCACCTTTTCGGGAAAGCTGCGTCTTCACGAGGAAGATGTTGAGATCTTTGGAGTCCTCTCTCTGGTTTTCTGGACTCTCACTCTCATCGCTCTATTCAAGTACATCATCTTCGTTTTGGGAGCAGATGACAATGGGGAAGGTGCTTTTGTAGTTCCTAACTGCGTTTATTGTACTCCGTTTTTCCTTCACTTATATGGGAACAATTTCTACAGGTGGGACCTTTGCCTTATACTCACTAATGTGCCGGAACTCAAAGATGGGACTCTTGAGCACACCTCATGAGCACTTAACTGCTTACAAGATGGAACCACACCGTGAGGAAACTAGGACTAGTTTGTTGATAAAGAAGTTTATTGAGAAGAGTCAGACTTCACGACTAGTGCTGCTGCTTTTTGTGCTATTAGGGACAAGCATGGTTATCGGTGATGGTGTTTTGACCCCTACTATGTCAGGTAAAAAATGCTTGAAAAATAATGTTTTTAAGAAATAAGTTGAAATCTGAAAATGATTGTTCTTTATGTAAGTTTCTAAATATAAATTAAATAGGAGTGTGAACTTCCAATATGCCTTTTGCAGAAAAATAGGTCTTAAGCTCTTAGAGTGGTAAGATAATCTAAAGAAACTGTTTAGACTTTCTTGTGTGGTTAAGAAGGCATAAATCAACATGTATTTAAGGTTCGAGTTGTGAATTCTGGTCTTTTTCTTGTGAAGCAATTATATTTTTTTGAGGCTGTGAAGCAAATTGTTTAATGGTTTTTAGTTTTGTTTTCATTAGGAAAACTTGTTTGTTTGATAATCAGGTGAAATTGTAGTGGCTGATTGATTATTTGCTGAGTTACACAATTGTATAGAGTTGGTGGAACTTTTCTCTCCATGCTTCAACTGACTTTTTCTCCTTTTTCTACTTTTCTAGTTGTCTCGGCAGTTTCTGGACTCAGAATTAAGGCTCCTGAGTTGCATGAAAGTAAGCATCTCTCTTTCTCCCTCTCACATGTGCATATACGCAAATCACTTGACAAACGACAAGCTATCTTCTTTTTAAGCTAAGGTTTATTTTTCTTTTTTTGCTAATTTGTTGAAGATGTGTACTTCTGAACGTGGGACTATGCCCACCACTCGTTTAATAGCCTATTCAAGCATATAAATCTATAAAGTCATATAGTACATATTGATATTTAATTACATCGCTATCTGCCAAGAGTTATATGTAATTGGATTATTCTTATCCATGCAGATTACACTGTTTTGATTTCCTGTATCATCTTAGTGGGCCTTTTTGGTCTCCAACACTATGGAACTCATCGTGTGGGCTTCCTGTTTGCTCCAATCTTGATATCTTGGCTTGTCTGCATAAGTAGTATTGGAATCTACAACACAATTATTTGGAACCCTGGTGTTGTTCGTGCCCTGTCGCCACATTATATATATTACTTTTTTAAGAAAGCTGGAAAAGATGGATGGAGTTCACTTGGAGGTCTTGTCCTTTGCATTACAGGTTTGTTACTTTGGGAATATCATCTGAATTTATCATCAATTATTTGAATTCCTTTTGGCTAATAACTGGTGTGGTTTTTTCAGGAGCCGAGGCTATGTTTGCTGACCTAGGGCACTTCTCGAATCTTTCGATCAGGGTAAGATCCCTTTTCAGTGACAACATTGTTAGTGGCCATTATAATGATGATTGAAAGTTATGACTATCAAGTAGATCTCAGTTTTCTTTGGTAAATTAGGGGTGTGTTGCTAATGTCTTTCATGTTGGACTAGTGATCTCTTTTGTTTTATTGGGAAGTTTTGAGAATTGTTTTATTTTGAACAAGAACAATTCTGATCATGTTCTTTTTTTCTTGACGACATCAATCTTTGTTGTAGTTTGAACACCACTTGTGTGTAGAAGAGATTGTTGATATGTTGATAATTGTAGTTGAAATGCTGCAAACAAAGAAAAGCTAAATTTTCTCTTGTCACTCCTGCCACAATTAACCTTCCCATCTCCTTTCTTTTATCATGTTTCTTAGCTGTTCTATGACCATCCTTCTTGATTGCCACCATCCCTCTAATGCCCATGTAGAGTGAACGATTATGCAATAGCAAACACAGAAATAAAAAGAACTGCAAATTGTGTTGTAAATGCAGGCAGTCAAATGACAAAACTGGATTTGTGGATGCAATAATGCAATCTTTTGGCAGTTCTGGTTATGAGTATTTCTAATTGCAGGCAACCTTACAGCCCAAGATGGTGTTGCTTATACCTGTGCTTCAAATTTGCAGTTGAGGCAAAGGCTATTCTAGGAATATTTCAATTGCATTTGCGATTGAAAGACCCAAAATTGTGAACCATTGCTTCTCATTTTTGTATTCAAAATGTATGAAATTTCCATTTGCAATTTGATCCAATTGTGGCCTACCTGGGAAGTGGAGGATTTTCCAGGTTTGGGCTTCTGACGTGCTGTGAGCATATGCACATTTTTTGTCGTTATCCTCTGAGACTATTATTATATTTTGAGACAAAAAATTGGCAGTTGCTTTTTGCTTGCTAAGTTGGAAAGGGTATAATATTATTCTTTTTCTCAAAATTCTAATTCTATTTCTACTTTGAGATTCATCTGATGTTAACTTGCTTTAACATGAAGTGGAATCACTAGTATCAGTTTTTGAATCCTAGTCACTGGTTGCACAGTAATTATTTGGCCTTCAGCATGCTTCTTGAGGATTTAGGAATTAGAATATTATTTATTATATGAATCATAGTTGTAACTACACTAATAGTTTTAGCTATTCATAGATAATCCTTGGGTGCATAGAATTGGCATCTCTCCCCAACAGCACTGCAAATCAATTGCAGAGTCTTTAAGTTTGTGTAGATTTTTGATGTAACTTAGGCATACATTCCATGACATCTGTACAGTCTAGTCGCTTGACGATGTATCTTTTATGGTCTGCAGTTCTGTTTGTTCTACCTTCATATACTTCAAACTGTTCTTTGCATAATTCTCTGATCAAGATCTATTTTTCCTCAAACGTAAGTTGGAGCACATACTAAGTTTCATCTATATATAATTTGCTGCCATGGCAGATAGCATTTACGGCGGTAGTATATCCCTGCTTGGTTGCGGCATACATGGGCGAGGCTGCCTACCTGTCCAAGCACACAGAGGATCTCCAACAAAGCTTCTTTAAAGCCCTCCCAGGTATATGAACTTACGTCGTCTTCACCATTTAATGAGACTTAATAATTCTGACAAAATTTGTCGAAATGCAAGTTCAACACATTGCTCTGTTGATTATTTTAGCTGTCATTTTTAGCCCCAGTTTTTTTTCCATTGTTCTCTAGCAATGTTACTTGTATTCTTCCTAAGGCTTTGTGTTCTTCCCCAATTCAGAAGGTGTGTTTTGGCCAGTGTTTGTCATTGCTACATTGGCCACAGTTGTTGGGAGTCAGGCAATTATTTCAGCAACATTCTCCATCATCAGCCAATGTAGAGCTTTGGGGTGTTTTCCACGCGTTAGGATCATACACACCTCAAGCCACATCCATGGCCAAATATACATACCAGAGGTGAACTGGCTTTTGATGCTGTCGTGTCTCATGGTCACCATTGGTTTCAGAGACGCTTACATGATCGGAAATGCTTATGGTGCGTGCTCTTCTTCCTACCCCCATTCTGGTATAATGCTTGGTTGCGGTACATGATCCATGAATTCTTTTTCTCTTCCATCTCTCAGGTCTAGCTGTGATCACAGTCATGCTAGTGACGTCATGCTTGATGTTCCTCATCATCACTACCGTGTGGAGGCGATCCGTCTTTGTGGCACTCCTCTTCACCGTGACCTTTGGATCCTTGGAGAGCCTCTACTTATCTGCCAGCATTGCCAAGGTTTACCATGGAGGTTGGCTTCCCCTTCTCATCTCTCTGATCATCCTTATGGTTATGTTCACGTGGCACTACGGTACTGTCAAGAAGCGGGAATTTGAGCTGCAGAACAAGGTCAGCCTCGATCGGCTCCTCAGCGTCAGCCCGAGCCTTGGCCTTGTCCGAGTCCCCGGCGTCTGTCTTGTCTACTCCAATGTTACGAACGGCGTCCCGCCCATGTTTGCTCACTTCGTCACCAACTTCCCTGCCTTCCACCGAGTTCTCATATTCCTGTGCCTGCAGACACTGACAGTACCGAAAGTTCCACTCGGCGAACGCTTCTTGATCGGAAGGGTCGGGCCGCCAGAATCCGGCCTCTTCCGATGCATCGTCAGGTACGGGTACAAGGATGGGCGCCTGGAGAGCTACGAGCTCGAGAACCAGCTGCTCCTTAGGGTTGCGCAGTTCCTTCAGCAGGAAGGTGGTCGAGGCTCGTCGACCAGCGGCGCGATGTTGGTGATCAGCGAGCCCTGCACTCTGGTCGTGGGTGCTCCCGGAGGAGCCGACGGTGGCCCGAAGAGGGTGCAATTCAAGGGGGTCGAAGCAGCAGCAGAGGAGGAGATGAGCCACGAGGTGTGGGAACTAATGGAGGAGCGGGAGGCCGGCGTTTCATACATGATGGGCCACACTCATGTTTTCGCCCACGAGTCGTCGCCATTCCTCAAGAAGCTTGCGATCGATGGTGTGTATGGGTTCCTCCGACGCAATTCCCGGAGCTCAGCAGTGTCACTGGGCATCCCGCACTCTTCGCTCATCGAGGTGGGCACGGTGTATCATGTGTGACACCGAGGGCCATTTCTGCATGCCCATGACTTGGGGAGTTCGAGTCGCCTGCAGCTGTCGCAGCTGGAAACAAGGCATCGACCAGCTGCAATCCGTGGATGACGGTTGGTTGACTGTTCATAGCACTCACTTGTCCTGTGATATAGGCTTGACAAGAATGCTTGGCTAAGTTATAGCAAAAGGAGGCAGATATGAAGAAAGGTACCATACGTTTTTTCTCTTCAGAGCACTCTACACAAACATAGATTTGATCTTCCAATGTTCAAAGCCAAAATTTTTGATATGATGGATTCAATTCCCATATTTTTATTTTGAGACTTTGTGACATTGGTTAGAAATAATGTGTTCAAATACTATGATAATGGTACATAGTCATTTGGTTATAGATCAACCCATACCATTCTTACCAATAAAGCCAGATATGATCATGAGCTTTTAAGAAGTCACCACTGAGACCATCTTTTGCGACTGAGCTGCTGCGAGGGAATGCATCATTGATGCTGGGGGAGAAGTAAGAACTGGCATTGGTGGTGCCTGCAACTCTGTGATCCTTCTAACATATCCAGCACCTTCGTCATCGAGGGTCGGTCCGAAGGCCTCGTTTGTATGCACCACAACCCGACTAACACCATCCTTCTCGCCATCTCTTCTTCCACCTCGGTCATGGCTCTAAACGACCTCAAGTTTCCATCCGAATCGAGATGCTTACAGACCCAGTGGGGGAAATAAATCTCACTCGTACGTTCCTCCTCCTGAGCTGTGCACTTCTTTCTTCCTCCAACCATTTCAAGAATCATCATGCCGTAGCTATAGACATCCGACTTGGGCGACACTCCTCCATAGCAGCGGGAGAACACCTCCGGGGCGATGTACCCGACGGTGCCTCGGGCGCCCAGCATCTTGATGATGCCCTCCGCGGAGCGGCACAATTTGGCGAGTCCGAAATCAGCAATCTTGGGGCAAAACTCCTCGTCGAGTAGAATGTTTTGAGGCTTGATGTCAAAGTGCAGTATTCCAACGTTACATCCGTGATGGAGATACTCCAGGCCTCGAGCGACGCCGATGGCAATCCGTAGCAGCTTTGTCGCGTCGAGAGTCGATGTGTCTTGTCTCGCGTCGTGGATGTACTTCTCCAGCGAACCATTCGACATGAACTGGTAGATGAGAACTTGTTTTGGGCCCTCTGAGCAGAAGCCGAGCAAGGAGACGATGTTCACATGGTACGTGCAGCCGATGGCAATGACCTCAGTGAAGAAGTCTTTGACACTGCCTTTACAATCCTTCATGACTTTGACGGCAACGGGGCGGCCGTCGGGGAGCTTCCCTTTGTACACAACGCCACAACCACCTTGTCCTAGTTTATGACTGAAGCAAGAGGTAATTCTCTCCACATCAGAGTAAGAGTATCTCGCGGGCACCAACTTCTCAACCTTCCCCAAGAGGACCTCCATTTTCTTGTCATGACTTGACCTTTTCCTCCAGCACAAGATCCAAGTCTTCAGTCTTCCAAAGAAGCAGAGGGATAAGTACCAGAGACACACAAATCCTACCAATCCAAATCCACCTGTAAATTAGAGTCGAGGACTCGAGGGATTAGCAATCGCAGTTCAACATTTGCTACAGATTAGATTAGAGGTATCAAGAACTTGACCCGAGTGTTGTTGAAATAATTGCATGCGCTCAAAATTTCGAAGATAAGAAAGAAAACATAGAACAGAGAGTGATTGAGTTCAGTACCGAACAAGATTTCCTTCATGGCCTTGGCTTTGTGATGATGCTCTGTAACCACAAATGACCTACCTTGGGATGGATCGTCCTTAAGATGTGAACTATAATGGTACAAGCAGGAGCTGCCTATGATTGCGTTATCCACGTACATCCCGCCAGAAGCCGTACACTGATCATACCAATCAATCGGTGCCCGTGACACGTAAAGCTCGGCTTCCACTGAGCTCCAAATGCCCCTTCCATTCGCGTCATAGCCGAAAGGAGTGTAGATGAGGGTGGTGCAGTTGAGTTGATGAAGGTCCATCGACGGAACGAAGTAATCGACAGTGATTGTGTTCAGATCCGGAGGGCTGCACAGCAGCGGATCGTAATCCAAGACCTTAGACGAACAATTGTGAAGCATCACCGGAGCTCGGCCAACGATCGTGATAGCTGGCATGCATCCCTCCTGATGCTTGTTTGTGCCGACCCAGAGCATCGTACCTTCATCGTCCTGGGGCTTCCCATTAGACCGGACGCGCCTCGGAACGATCACCATGGCACCAACATCTAAGAAGTCGGTCACGACAATTTGAGGAACGCAATGTCCATCAGTTGATTGAGGTACACAAGTATCGATGTGGAGCTTTGGGATGACAGACTCCATCCATCTCTCATCATCACGGTAGCCGATAACCGAGGGAGAAGAGAGGGAGAAGGAGAGAAAGAGAACGAGGCTGGGAACAAGAAGCATCCTTCCTTATTCCTCGCCTTTACGACCGAAACGGAGCAGATAGATGATCGGAGAGGCTACAGCGCATAACAGCAGTCAAACGCGCGCGTCGACTTCGATATATCCTTCTCCTATCATCGTTCTCTTCTTCGATGGGAGTGGGAGGTACTCCGTTGAATGAATCCCAGACTTCGTCGCCGGGAATCAGATGGACTTCCGCAATTGGATGGTAAACGTCAGTCGTAGGTTCCACGTTACAGTCACCTCGTGCAGAACTAAACGATATGGGCTGGTCGGTGGAGGGTATAAGACGCATGCATGCTTATACAGACGAGCACCGACGACCACCACAGCCCACACATCTCAGTGACTTGGACTATTCTCCATGACAACTTCCACGAAACACGCAGAGAAGACGACAAGTGGCGTCTCATGTGAACAACAAAAAAAAGAAGCTAAATAGACTTTAATCCTCCGGTAGTCACTTCTGCTGTGGAAGAATGAACAATTCAATCTTGTCCAGCAGAAAATGGACACGAAAGACAAAAATTTGACCGTCTAACAAATTTGTTAGATTATGTTATTTTATTTAATTAAATAAGATATATTATATATTTAATTAAATTTTAATTTTGATTATCAATTAATAGAAAAAATGTATATTTATAATGAAATTTTTCAGAAGATGATCTCTAAATTATTTATGTTAGATCCTCTGTTATCGCATATAAATAGATAGGACCTTTTAACAATGATAATGCACGTGATAACACGATACAACATTAAACTATAGATTTATTTTTGTATTTCTTTAGTCCATATTTTATCACTCTAAGAGAAGCGAATAAAAGTCTAGTTCTCTTTATATAGATCGATATTATTTTTTATGGATCGGATTGTGAAGTGTATTTTCGGATAAAAAAAATTTAAATGACATCGAAAGACAGAACATCTAATCTTCGATCTATGGTTATTTAATTTTAATTCTTGGTACTAAATTTTTTTGCATGACAATCGCATAAGTATAATTTTTATTCTTATAATTGGTATCACGGTTTATTATTTTAAAATCAAAATACCTTATATTGTAAAAATATAGTAGGTATATTTTATATTTAGATTTATTTGTTTGTATTTTTGCTTATAAAAAGATATTATTCGATTTTAATTATATGATGCTTGAATAATTTATGTGTGTTGCATCCTCGCCTTACAATGCTGGTCATATGCATTGTTGTTCTCTATGGTTTTCCATCTATGCTGCTTGCGTGCTTGATAGCTATTTAGATTTCCTCATGCAGAGGGTCTACGAATGATAGAGATGGAAGAAAAGGGGTGTCGGACGAGAGGAAGTGCAACGTTGCCATCAGCAGCTTGCCGTCGGCGGTGGCACTACTGTATAGAGACAGCCCTGTTTGTGGGTGGCTGTTGCATTTAGCGGCTACTGTGTGCAGTAGCCTTGGCGATGGACAGAGGTTCGATTGCTGGCCCTACTGGTGTACAGTGATGATGGTCGGGGGCAGGCAAGCAATGGCCTCCAATGGTCGTTGGCTCTATTGAGGTGCAACACTGCCTCCGGGTAGTGGATGAAAATTTTGGGCAATGGCGAACATTGGCGCTGTTGCATGTAGTAGCGCTTCAACATGCGGAGGCTTACTACAGTCGCTGGCCATGGCCGATGTCGACAGGACACTAGTGATGATCGTTGGAGATGCAAAGCAGTGCAACGCAATGTAGGCGACGGATGGTTGCGCAACACGGTGGCCATAAGTAGCACAAGACAAAGGGATGCCTGTGAAGACTCGCACGTCTGGACGTGTGCGTGGGCAGCAGCAAACGATGACAAGGCTTTGCCGGATCGATGATGGTCTTTAGATGCCATCTCATCGCTACTGCAGGGTCATCACTGTGAGGGCTCGCATGGTTGAGCGGTGACGGTGTGGGCAGAGGTTGCGACAGTGGTGACACAAGGAGATTAGGGTATAAAAAAATAAATAAAAGATATACTATTTTACCTTTCTAAAATTAAGTTTTACACGATGATCATAGTGTTGATGAGATATTAATCAGATAATGAAAAGGGAAGAAAATAATAATAAACGATTTTGAACATATGTAATAGGGTCTATACAACATAGACATATAGTGAAACTCATCGTAACTATCGTATTATGTAAAATTTTACGACCAATAATAGTACGATAATAATTTATTATTTTTTTTCTAATAACAGTACAATGATCGATAGCAACATATTAGTGGCAAAAGTACAACTTTTGATATTCTCTTTACTTTTCATTAATACGTATCATAATTATCCTTGTCTCAAGCGTCATCTTAGATATATAGTGTATTAATATATAATTAAAATATAACTATGACTATATTGATGTATCAATAACATATGGTGTATCAATATACTATGTTATGAATTAGGGTGTGGGCAGAGGTTACGACAGTGATGACGGAAGAAGGAATTAAGGTTTTCAAAAATAAAAAAAAGGAGAGAGAGACTATTTTATCTCTCTAAAATTAATTAAGTTTATACATGAAAAGAGAAGAAAAATGTAATAGATGATTTTAAATAGATTCAATAGAGCTTATACGACATAGACATATAGCGAAACTCATCGTATTATGTAAAATTTTACGGCTAATAACAATACAATGATAATTTATCATATTTTTTTAAATAATAGTATAATTATTGATCATATGCTATAGAAATTTATTAATGATGAAAGTAGAAGTTTTGATATTCTATATGCTCTGCATTAATATATGCTACAATTATCTTTGTCTCAATAGTCATATCGGATATATGGTTCACGATAATTAAAATATGGTTATGACCATATTGATACACCAATGACATATGGTGTATCAATATACTATGTTATAAGATTAATTTCAAAATTGAGTTCAATAAACATATCAAATTGATATATATGTACATAAAATCGAGAACCTCGATCCATTATCCATCGAATCATATTATTCTTTTTGATAATAGAAATAGATATATTAATTAATTAATTATTTGATTCGTTTAAATTTTAAAATTTATTTAAAAATAATTTAATGATTCAAATCATTTCATCGAAAATAATTCAATATAAGATTGATCTAAAATGTATTATAAAACCATTTCTTAAAGTTTGATAAAGAAATATGTTATTATTACTTTTTATTAAAATTATGCTAAATTTATATTTATTTCTAACTTAAAAGTACCAATCCAACTTTTTATTTTATTTTTTAAAAAAATATTAAAAATTATTTTTAATGATTTTACTGTACCATCGATACACCTTATCATACCAACATACGATATATCCGTATACTAGTATATATCATATCGACGATTGATCGATCCACAAGGCGAACCTCCAACCGGACCGAAATCTCGTTCTCGGTCAACCAAGTTCGTCGGCTGCTTCTTTGACAGCGCACGGATGATGCTCACGGATCATTCACGCGCCGGTGACAGCTCATCAGCACCAGGCCCGCGCCTGTCCCGCGCTCGTTACATCCACCGTTCGATGAGCACCATATGTCACATCTGAACCGTCCAATGTGCGTCGACCGAGCAGGCCTGGCCCAGCCACGTTTTCGTTCGATGATGGTTCTGGTCACCGCCAGTGAGTTGTAAAATGTCGAATCAATGTCAGAGATGAACCATCGTCGTTTAAACACATACTATCGGTAAGCTTCTAAGCGGTGACGAGATCCAGAAAACCCTACTATAAAGGACGCCCTTTTCTACCGTTCTCTCCGCCCCCATTTGCTCATCTCCTCTCCGTCTCTCTCACGGGAGATCCGTACCCTGACCCGAGGAAGCGCTCCGGCCAGCGGCTAGCGAAGGAGAAGATGAGGGAGATACTTCACGTTCAGGGCGGGCAGTGCGGGAACCAGATCGGTGCCAAGTTCTGGGAGGTGATCTGCGACGAGCACGGCATAGACGGCACCGGGAAGTATTCTGGCGACTCTGACCTCCAGCTCGAGCGTATTAATGTATATTACAACGAGGCTAGCGGCGGCCGCTACGTCCCCCGCGCTGTGCTCATGGATCTAGAACCGGGCACGATGGATTCCATCAGATCCGGCCCCGTCGGTCAGATCTTCAGGCCCGATAACTTCGTCTTCGGCCAGTCCGGGGCTGGGAACAACTGGGCCAAGGGGCACTACACTGAGGGCGCCGAACTCATCGATTCGGTCCTCGATGTGGTCAGGAAGGAAGCCGAAAACTGCGACTGCTTGCAGGGTATTGTTACATCACCTATGTTTCTGAGATGCCTTGTTTTAATGTGTTCACTCCTCTTTTCTTTAGATCTTTTATGGACACAGACTGATTCGGTCTTGTTTGCCTCTTTTATTGTCTAGACTACACTTTGCTTCATATGAGCATGACAAATTAGAATATTCTGCTGGAGTGAATTAGAGATCTTGTCCTGCATTCTTCAATTATGTAGAGGGTTTAGAACTTCGATCTAACATGTGATTTTTTTTTTTCATTTCTTCGCATATCTTGTAGTTTTGGAAGTGGTAAGAATTTGATATTTCTGCAGATGACTATTACGATCTTAAATTTTGCCCCTATTTTTTTTTTGTATAAGATGAAATGAAATGAAACTTCCTGCACATTTATGTTATTCCTCCATCATTTGCTTGCTTCTTGTCTGCTTACCTTTACCATAATATTTTTACATTCTGCTCTTTAACTTGTACCCATTCATAAATGGGGTATTCATGTTGCACGATGAACATTAGTTATTATGTCTGCACATGCACATTTCTGTTATTCCTCCATCATTTGCTTGCTTCTTGTCTGCTTACCTTTACCATAATGCTTTTACATTGTGCTCTTTAATTTGTACCCATTCATAAATGGGGTATTCATGTTGCACGATGAACATTAGTTATGAAGTCTGCACAACTTTGTAAATATTGTGGTTAGTTTTAGCAATCTTTGTAGTTATCTGGTAGTCTGCACAACTTTGGAAACAACATTGAAGTGTCCGTATTAACCCTCCATGTGATTTTATGGGTTCAATCTCCATTATTGTCTTTATTTTGTACCCAAAGCAGTGATTTTATAACTTAACTATTAGCTAGCAAGTAAAGGACATGGGGGGTTGAGATGGAGCCTTCAAAGCCTTCTTTTGCTTAGTCCTACTTTTGGTGCTTGATTGTTTCTTTTATGCCGTAGCTACTGAACTATTTTAAAATATTTCATTCATTTATTAAATTACAGGTTAATAGATTTAGATTTGTGTGTATTTCAGTCTATATTGCAAATTCTTAATCTACTGGATATGACATGGTTATGCCTGCCTCTCTAAAGAGTTGATAGTTGTGTTGATTGATTTTTTCTGTTCTGCAAATAAGCTGAAGAATGTCTTTTATCAATTTGGAGTAGTGGTCTCTTCCATATAAAATGTTCAAGAAAGAAAATGTCTTCCATAATAAGTTGATACACATAGTACATCAGGCTTCTATATAGGGTGTGTTTATTTATGTGGCATGTTCTTGTATAGAGTTTTGACACTGTTCTTTATTCAAGTTTCATAGTCATGAACTACAGTTATGTGATCTTGGCTGATCCAGCTGAATGATGATTCCAGAGAAGTGGTTTATAGACTGCTAGACTTGATATCAACATCTCTTTGTTGAGCTCATTGGGTTGACTCACTCTTCATGTTTAGCTGAAACTGAACTTTTTAAGCTACAAATAGTTGGTCCTATAAATGACTGGAGTTTATTGGTTATATGTAGAAATAGTGTTATTCATTCCATGGAAAAGTAATTTTACTAGTGAAACCTGGCTATTTACTTTCTACAATTCTGGTCAATGTCATAAATAATCAAGATCAGGCATTTAGTCTTGAGCCAACTTACTCATCTGTGGTGATTTCTCTTCAGTTTGTGAAAACACTAGTGAAATAAATAAATTGCACTGTCCAAAGGTAAATTACATTCTATAACTAACTGCACATAATCAACAATTTCACCTGGATGCGGTGCGATAAAAGGTGACATTGATCTCCCCAGAGATAGAGATGTGACAAAGTTTCCAAAGTTTTCGAGTTTGATGTTGAGATCATGGTCTCAGTAGTCGTAGATTTTGTTGATTTTAGATGTAGGCTGAATTCTGGCAAGTGCTGATCTTCCTTTATGTGCATATGTCAAATATTTTATATATTTTGTCCTTACTTTTGTCATATGACGTTTTTCTTAAATCAAAATTGTAAATTTATTTAACATTTTTTTGTTCTGCAGGCTTCCAAGTTTGCCACTCTTTGGGAGGAGGAACTGGGTCTGGCATGGGCACCCTTCTTATTTCTAAGATCAGGGAGGAATACCCAGACAGAATGATGCTAACCTTCTCTGTCTTCCCATCTCCGAAGGTGTCTGATACAGTTGTGGAGCCGTACAATGCTACACTCTCAGTTCATCAACTTGTTGAGAATGCTGATGAATGTATGGTCCTTGACAATGAAGCGTTGTATGATATCTGCTTTCGCACACTGAAGCTTTCAAACCCTAGTTGTAAGTAATGCTTGCATCTTCATTGATTCTTTTACATTCTTGTTGTAGTTATGATTTTTATGACTATTCTCTAAATGAATAAAATGTTGATACTCTGATGCTCTTCTCTTTTTGGTCTGAAATTAATCATATGCTTCTTCATTTTATACTTTTTAAGTTTGCTAAAGTTTTTGTTTGCTAATATTTTTATATAAGGATCAGTTTCTTTGTGCCTTAAGTGAGATGCTTTTCTTCACGCCTTAAGTGAGTTAAAATGTTGTTCCAGTTTGCACGCTTTCAATTCTTTGTTATTACATTATTGCTCACTGATTTTTTTTTAATGTTTCTTTATATTTTAGTTGGCGATCTCAATCACTTAATCTCTGCTACAATGAGTGGCGTCACATGCTGCCTTAGGTTCCCTGGGCAGCTAAATTCTGACCTCCGGAAGCTTGCTGTAAACCTCATCCCATTCCCCCGCCTCCACTTCTTTATGGTAGGGTTTGCACCCCTGACCTCAAGGGGTTCACAACAGTACCGGGCCCTCACAGTACCTGAATTGACCCAGCAAATGTGGGATGCCAAGAACATGATGTGTGCTGCTGACCCCCGCCATGGCCGGTACTTAACTGCCTCAGCCATGTTCCGTGGGAAGATGAGCACAAAGGAAGTCGATGAGCAGATGCTCAATGTTCAGAATAAGAACTCTTCCTATTTCGTGGAGTGGATACCAAACAATGTCAAGTCTAGCGTGTGTGACATTCCACCGAAAGGGCTCAAAATGGCCTCCACTTTTATTGGGAACTCGACATCCATCCAAGAGATGTTCAGGAGGGTTAGTGAGCAGTTCACAGCCATGTTCAGGAGGAAGGCTTTCTTGCACTGGTACACTGGAGAAGGTATGGACGAGATGGAATTCACGGAGGCTGAAAGCAACATGAATGATCTGGTGGCTGAGTACCAGCAGTACCAAGACGCAACGGCCGATGAGGAAGAATATGAAGAAGAGGAAGAAGAGTTGGCAGACTGAGTCATTTCTATATTTGCCGTTTCTAATTTCAGCTGCACGAGGGAGGGATTTGGTTTGTGTGAGTTAATCTGGTTTCGTGTTTGTATGGTTGTTGTATTCGTGTCTAGTTAATGTGTTATGTTGAGACATGTAAGAGCCCTTGGCTTTGTTTGCTACTCTGATCTGGCTCATCTAATAGTTGCATTTGTACTTTAATGTGATATGCTGAGAGCTCTTGACTTTGTTTTCTACTCTGATGTGGCTCATCTAATAGTTGCATTTGTACTTTAATGTGATATGCTGAGAGCTCTTGACTTTGTTTTCTACTCTGATGTGGCTCATCTAATAGTTGCATTTGTACTTTGCTTTTCTCTCCGTGTATTCTTCAAAAAAGAAAAAAAAATAGAGCTTAAATTTGTGAATGTAGCTAAGCTTAAATAACCCTACAAAGTGTTAGAACCTGCGGAGGCAAGCTCAAAATTGCTATGTTCACTATCAGAACTTTGACAACTTCAATTCCACGTTGGAACTTAAACCTATTTTTTATTTATGATTAATTATAATTTTATTATTTTAATTGGTGATGACATATGGTGTTAGTGGGGATGTTGTTGGGGGGTTGCGGATGGTTATTATGGATGAGGAGAGCAGCACGAGAGATAATGGTTACTTTGCATCGATGTCGACAAAGTTATCGAGTGTATCGGTGGTCCTTTCACCATCGACAACTACGTTGACATTAACGCAATGCAAAGTAACGAGAGGGGTAGCGAAGGATAATGACTGCTTTGCATTTGTGTCAACACAAATGCATAACAGCAAAAGGGTTACTCTAAGTAATTGTTGTGGATGAAGAGAGTGGTAGTGAAAGGTGAGGCCCGCTCTGTATTTGGGTCGATATCAACACAATTGCTGAGCAGTCTTTTCGCAGCTCACTCCTATTCTCTTTATGCACAACAGTCATTTGCGGCCCCAGAGGAGCTGTCATTCATTACCACTGACATCGTTCGATACTATCATCTGGAATATTAAAATTATTATTTTATATTTTATATTTATATTTTTATAAAATCGATATAAATGATACTAATATAAAATTTTTAAGTCAAAAAACTTAGGAAGTATAATATATAATTAACCCTTATTTTTGCTTGAAGCTTGATTGATGAATTATTTTTTTTCGATATTTCTCAATCGTGTAGCTTGAAATTATCTTATCTTCTTAATATAATTTGTTTCTTTGTGGTGTCATCATGATCGCACGGTAATTTCTGGGTATTGATTTTATGATTAAGTTACATAAAGGAATTTAATCTCTTCGGTAAATTTACATTTCAAGTACTTTGACCAAGACTTCTGTTGCCTTCCACCTTATTACATCCTCAATCAATCTTTCTTATGTTTTTTTGTTGGTTTCTCCATGTTTAGTTCCTGCCTTCAGTCAAGCTGCTATGGAATGGATTTCTAAACATCCCATTTCAGGGCCATCATGGATATCTCCACTTGGTATTATGTTCAGATTCTCTCCTTTATGGTTGCTCTTCCTTTACATATGAGCGTTTTATTGTGTTTAGATATGGAGATAGAATATGTAGTAGGCGAGAGAGAGAGAGAGAGAGACTGTGTGTGTATGTCATCATCGAGTCTATTGTTGTTCATTTCCATGAAATCGCGGGCCCTTATTAAATTGCTTATAAACGTAATCGTTGTACATCATACGTAATCGTACTTGATAGGCGGAATGCTTTGTTCGTTCCCGAAGAAGTTGTCAGGGTCAACCTGACACTTTACGGACGCCAACCGGTTGAAGTTGTTCTTGAAGTACATAGGACCCCAAACGGTAGCAGTTCTTCCCAGGTCGATATCCTTGTAGTTGAGATAGGCTGCCCTCGGGTTCTTAGAGACGTACGGAGTCATCAAGGCATACAGCTTCCTCATCCAATTCAGGTGCCTCTCCGTTGTCTCCACGTCCGTCTCAAACCACCTCATGAAATACTGGATGATGTACAGATTCCCCTTCCTGTGAGGGAAGGGAGTCGCCGACTCTGCTATCTCATCCAGAACCCCACCGAAGGGCTCCATGATCAGTACCAAGGGTTCATCCTTCGCTTCCATCAGAATCCTCCATATCTCTTCCAATGTTGTCTCTGTCACGGGTTCTCTCACGAAGTCCGACTTCGCCTTGAAGGAGCTGTTGAACTCCGGCCTCCTATCCAACAAGACCTCGGTCGGTCTACCCGAGTAGCCTGCGAAGAACAGAACGGACTCCAACCAACTCATCTCGTTGCAGTCTGCCGCCTCGAACCCCAACTCGGGGAATCTGCTCCCCATCACGGTGAGGAGCTCTTTGCATGTTCCCAAGTAGAGGGAGTTGAACACGGCTTGGATGGTCCGGTTCCCCTCTGCTTCGTCGTCGTCCTTGGCTAGCGCGATGACCCGTATGTACAGGTTCTCGTCGAGGTTGGGGCCGATCTGCTGCCACTTGGTGACCAGCTTTGTGGCGTCTTGCTTTAAGGTCTTGATCACGTTGAATGCGGTAACGACGGGCGGAACGTAGTTCAACTCGATCTTGTATGAGAGGACGATGCCGAAGCTTGCTGCGCCGCCGCCTCTGATGGCCCAGAAGTAGTCCTCCCCCATGGATTCCCGGTCCAGAATCCTTCCGTTGGCGTCCACCAATCGCAAATCTACGATGTTGTCAGCAGCGGTGCCGTACTTCCTCGACAAGGTCCCTATCCCGCCGCCGCTGAAGTGGCCGCCGACACCAATCGTGGTGCAGACACCGGCCGAGAACCCGACGGTCCTGTTCTTCTCCGCGATGGTGTAGTAGACCTCTCCGAGCGTTGCACCCGCCTGAACCCAGGCCGTGCCGTGCTCGGCATCGACAGTGACGGACCGGAGAGCAGCGAGGTCGACGTTGATAAACCGATCACCTTCCGACACGTACGACATGCCCTCGTAGTCGTGGCCGCCGCTTCGGACCCGGACGCGGAGGCCGTGCGTCCTGCTACAGACGACGGCGGCCTGGACGTGCGACTCGTTGGTCGCGGTCACGATGAGGACGGGCTTCGTCGTGCTCGACGAGTAGATGAAGCGGATGTTTTGGATGGATGATCGGAGGATGGCGTCGTAGGCTGTGGTGTTGGGGGAGTACAAGAGTTGGGAGGATGAGTTGGAGGTACCAGTTTGGTCGAGGAAGCACTTCATGAAGCCTTCATGGGTGGCGTTGAGAGAGCTGATAGCGGAGGTGGCTGTAAGAAGAAGAGAAAGAACTGCAAGACTTGCTGAGGCTGATAACGCCATTGTTGTTTGGGCTCACTCTTCTTCGTCTTCTGCTGATTTGATCTCGCCATGGGTTGTAGTTTTATACAAGGGAAAGATACGAGTGTAAGCATAAAACTATAATTATGCATCTGTTCTAAAAAAATACTAAAATCAAAAATTAAAAATAGAATTGCATACTTTATTTAGAAAATCTTTGATATGGATTTGAAACTTACAGCGATTGTTAGTCTGTCATCTCCGACCACCACTAATTTTTCACTAAAGATAGAAAAGAAAAAATCTATAATATCTCAGCTCTAAAATTCTTGTTTATTTATAGGGAAGGACTGCTCCCATCAAGTTAATCTCCTAATAAATCATACTATATTTGAATTTTTTTATATTAATCAGAATCAATCAGATTTATAATATATTAAGATAGGATCACATAACATAACATTCTCCAAGTTGGCTTATTAATTCGTAAGGCATAAAAAACTTTTAAATCAAAATAAGTAAAATAAAAAATATATTTAAAAATAATTTACTTAATTGGATTCTGAATTTTTTGAAAAAATATTTTACATGTGCGTATAAATTTTATAAAATAAGTGAATAAGTTTCAAAAATATAATAATATAATATTAAGTCTCGCTATGAGTAATGACAGTTATATATTATTAATGTTATCCTTCTGTCTATAATCAATCTGTAATCAAATCAAATATTTAAGATTGGGATTTGATGAGGATAGTAATTATGATGAGACTCGGCTGACGTCTAATGACGCCTCACGCCTCGATCGACGTGACAGCACCTGGTCAAACGGACCAGAACGTCGGCCGAGGCGCATTTACGCTTGCTCAGGCTCGATTCTTCACGCCACGCCAACACCAGTATCAGACATCATCACCCTGCCCCCTGCAAGCGGGCACGTTAGGAAATAATAAGCTTCCCTATAAGTACCCTCACATTCCAAAGAGGAAGGGGGGGAGAACTTCTCAGTCTGACTTCCCCTTTACATCGACTAACTTGATCATCGGAGGGGTCGAGCCGAGCACCCCGACTCGACCTTTGTGCAGGGGCGATGCCGAAGGTCCCTACGAAACTCGAAGGCGAATTCTTGCTCGGAGTGGACTACGACATCGTCTCGACCACCGCAGTCGACCACCTCGGCGGACTCAAAGGCCGTCTTGGGAAAATCCCTATCATTCGGACCCGAACCAAGCCGCCTCGGTCCCAAGGCCACGACTTAAAGGTTGTTTACACTAACAGGATTTAGATTTTATTTTTCTTACTTGCCGTTGTAAATTAGGAAATAACTATTAAGCATTCCAAATAGGATGAGATCATATTTGTTAATATATTAAATAGAAATAATCTATATTAAATAAATATAAAAATAAAAATATATTTCCTTGGAATTATCTTGTCTGCTTAGTATATTTTTTTTTCTTTGTAGCATCATCATGATTGCATGGTAATTTCTGGGTACTGATTTTATGATCCAGCCTAAGTTAATATTTACTTGGAAGTTCAACTGATAGAATCTTTTTTTATATATATCTTTGTTGTGTGTAGCCAGGAATTATCTTATCTGCTTAAATAGAATTTGTTTCTTTGTGGTGTCATCATGGGTATTGATTTTATGATTCATGCTAAGTTGCATCAAGGAATTTAATCTGTTGGGTAATTTACATTTCAAGTACTTTGACCAAGGCTTCTGTTGCCTTCCACCTTGTTACATTTTCTGATCAATCTTTCTAATGCTTTCATGTTGGTTTCTCCATGTTTAGTTCCTGCCTTCAGTCAAGCTGCTATGGGACGGATTTCTAAACATCTAATTTCTGGGCCATCATGCATATCTCCACTTGGTATTATGTTCAGATTCTTTCCTTTATGGTTGCTCTTCCTTGGCAGATGACCTTCTTCTTGGCTTTAGATATGGAGATGGAATATGTGGTAGAGTCATCCAGGCAATCTTTTGGGGGCATGTCTCGTTATGCAGTCAAAATTTTGCTTCTGGATGGTCAGTCTAAACTTCAAACATGGTTTCTTATACTGCAAGTACATGGCATTGGACTTCTTTGGGCATGCTGACAATGTAGATACCAGCTGAACATTACTATGACTCGAGCTCAAGTGACACCGCAGGATGCTCTCTCTCTCTCTCTCTCTCTCTCTCTCTATGTAATCGTCGAGTCTATTGTTGTTGTTCATTGGCATGAACTCGCTGGCCTTTATTTCATGATTTATTACTTATACAACCTGATCGTAGCACATCATGCATACTCTTACATCTCTACGATGGAATTATTATATCAATGCAACATAATGAAGCTCATAGATGTATACGTGAAGACGTTTCCTTAGAGCGACATGATAGGCGGAATGCTTTGTTCGTTCCTGAAGAAGTTGTGTGGGTCAACCTTGCTCTTCACGTTCGCCAACCTCTTGAAGTTGTTGTTGAAGTACTTGGGACCCCAAACCCTGTAAGTTCTTCCCAGGTCGATATCCTTGTAGTTGAGATAGGCTGCCCTCGGGTTCTTAGAGACGTACGGAGTCATCAAGGCATACAGCTTCCTCATCCAATTCAGGTGCCTCTCCGTTGTCTCCATGTCCGTCTCAAACCACCTCATGAAGTACTGGATGATGTACAGATACCCTTTCCTGTATGGGAAGGGAGTCGCCGACTCTGCTATCTCATCCAGAACCCCACCGAAGGGCTCCATGATCAGTACCAAGGGTTCATCCTTCGCTTCCATCAGAAACCTCCATATCTCTTCCCATGCTGTCTCTGTCACAGGTTCTCTCACGAAGTCCGACTTCGCCTTGAAGGAGCTGTTGAACTCCGGCCTCCTATCCAACAAGATCTCGCTCGGTCTGCCGGAGTAGCCTGCGAAGAACAGAACGGACTCCAACCAACTCATCTCGTTGCAGTCTGCCGCCTCGAACCCCAACTCGGGGAAGCTGCTCCCCATCACGGTGAGGAGCTCTTTGCACGTTCCCAAGTAGAGGGAGTTGAACACGGCTTGGATGGTCCGGTTTCCCTCTGCTTCGTCGTCGTCCATGGCTTGCGCGATGACCCGTATGTACAGGTTCTCGTCGAGGTTCGGGCCGATCTGCTGCCACTTGGTGACCAGCTTTGTGGCGTCTTGCTTTAAGGTCTTGATCACGTTGAATGCGGTGACGACGGGCGGAACGTAGTTCAACTCGATCTTGTATGAGAGGACGATGCCGAAGCTTGCTGCGCCGCCGCCTCTGATGGCCCAGAAGTAGTCCTCGCCCATGGATTTCCGGGTCAGAATCCTTCCGTTGACGTCCACCAACCGGGCATCCACGATGTTGTCAGCCGCGGTGCCGTACTTCCTCGACAGGGTGCCTATCCCGCCGCCGCTGAAGTGGCCGCCGACACCGACCGTTGGGCAGATACCGGCCGAGAACCCGACGGTCCTGTTCTTCTCCGCGATGGTGTAGTAGACCTCTCCGAGCGTTGCACCCGCCTGAACCCAGGCCGTGCCGTGCTCGGCATCGACCGTGATGGACCGGAGAGCAGCGAGGTCGACGATAATGAACCGATCGCCTTCCGACACGTACGACATGCCCTCGTAGTCGTGGCCGCCGCTTCGGACCCGGACGCGGAGGCCGTGCTTCCTGCTACAGACGACGGCGGCCTGGACGTGCGACTCGTTGGTCGCGGTCACGATGAGGACGGGCTTCGTCGTGCTCGACGAGTAGAGGAAGCGGATGTTTTGGATGGATGATCGGAGGACGGCATCGTAGGTGGTGGTGTTAGGCGAGTACACGAGTTGGGAGGACGAGTTAGAGGGACGAGTGTGGTCAAGGAAGCACTGGATGAAGCTTTCATGCGTGGCGTCGAGAGAGCTGATGGCGGAGTTGGCTGTGAGAAGAAGAGAAAGAACTGCAAGGCTTAATGAGGCCGGTAACGCCATTGTTGTTTGAGCTCAGTCTTCTTCCTCTATTGCTGATGAGATCTCTCCATGGATGGTTGGTTTATATAGGAGAAAGACATGTGAGGTTTTGGACGTGCAGAAGAAGTGTGAAAGATGTATTTGGATTCGGCGTTTACTTTTCTCAATGTTTGACTTTATCTACACAGCTTGCATGTAGAATGTAGATCGACAAATGGATGACATATATTGAAAACCCCAATCAAAATATCATTTACTAATACTTGTTAAAAATATACGTGGAGACCATTAGCTTCGAGATAAACTATATAAATATAAATATAATATATAAAATGATCAAGGATATTGGATTTTATTCACGCTTCCATGGATAGTTTATGCAACGTTTGCTGATCACTAATTAATCTTCTTTCGATGCATGTCCTTGTTAGATTGCACGAGTTTATGATCGTATCAATGATATAACTTAGGCTAAAAGCTACATCCATAATATCATAAAAATAAGATAACATTAATTTTATATATTTGATGCCTACAAATCCATAATCACCGAGTACTGTCAATAGAATGAATAATAACAAGGTCTTATTTATGTACACGTGCATGGTTGCAAGGAGATCACGTAAACCTGCTTGATTGCAAGGCAAATCATTGAGAAGTCAATTTACTTACGTGAAGTCTCATCACATAATGACAACAAAGACAAATGCTTCATTTCCTTTTTGTCACCTATTATGCTGCAACTTCTCGGTCATAGAACTCCTCATTCCGACCAAACAGGTTTATCCGAATCCACATCAGACTTTTCGTGGATTCACATCATCATAAAACATAAGCATTTCTGGTCATAAACTTGCATAAGAAGTTTTAAAGAACGCATTAAATTGATGCCATTGTCTGCATAAATTTATTTGCATAAGCATATCAAAAAAGAAAATCCTATATGTTTTCTTGGGCAGCTGATATTTTCCTTGGAAGTCATTGTCTGCATGCTCAGCATTGAAGATTTGGAAATATTTTGGATGTTTCTTGAACTCAACATCACGAGTCTGCTGTGGCATATCTTTGAAAGATTGAATCCAGCTTGCGTATTATCCACACAAGCAATATTAATAATGCCTGTTGAATCTCGTATGAGCTGTGACATCTTTGAAGCCACCCGTAAATAACTTGTATATCATGTCCATACCATTCGACTTCTTTCCTGCTCCGAATGCAGGATGAGCAATCATGTAACTGGGCTCGCACAACAAAGTTGCCAAAGCATATATAATAATTGAAGTGCATAAGATTGCTAAATTGAGGTGTTGAAACTTGGAAGGTTTTCTGCATGTTGCTCGAGTGGATGGGATCGGACATCGTTGAATGGTTTGTGCCATGTAGCAGAGACTCCCGTTTTAGAGTCAACACACGTCTCTCTTTCACATATCAGAAGCTACCGCTGAACAGTCTTTGTATTTTACCAAAGGAAGATTGAAATGAGGACTGACTTGTTATGATATATATGGATGACATGATACGTTCTTATCCTACACATGGACTTTTCTTATGGTCTGCATGAATCGTGGAATATGGTAATGGTTGTCCATCTCAGCTTTTCCTTCGAGAACACGATATTACTACTGCATGGGCATGAAGTTTGCTTTCAAGAACACGTGTGATTGACCATCAATCCACCAATATATATATATATACACACACACACATAGTTTATGCAGTTTGGAGAAACAGTTCTTTGGAGATTTCACATCAGTTCATGTGTATTATTTCGTAATAAATTCCAAAAGATTGAGCCATTAGCTCAAATTTGAGGAACGGTGGGAGATTATTCTCATATATGTTGGAACTGTATAGAATTCCACATGAAATTATTTGGCATGACAGGTCTCACTCACATCCTTTTCAAAAACCTTCATCTCCAAGACCCATCATAATCTCCTCCAATGGGAAAGTAGTTCTCAGCCGCCACCAATCATCCTCTCCTCCTTCATTTGTCCACGGCACTACGACGCAGAAGTTTCCACCCCAGCTTCTTTGCTCATGGTTTGAGAATTGCGAAAGGAAGACAAGCCTTAAAAGTCTACAACAAATTGAATGTGTGTGTGAGAGAGAGAGAGATGGAATGTAGTCGGGAAGAGAGCTTTAGAGATGGAAAGGAAGCTTAGATTTCATTGAGGAAGAAGAATGAGATGATATCTGATAAGGCCACTGCGGAGTATGAGAGCCAATGACTCATAAGTCCATCGAGTCTTTCTTACCCTCAAAGGTGTTTTTTGGAATTCACATGTTCCGAAATGATAAAACCATGCGAGTATACCTATCATCCAAAACAGACAATTTCTCATGAGTATGAGCCGCACGATCGATCGATCATATGGTCCTTTTCCTTTTCCTTTGCTTAGAATGATTTACCAATACAAGATTAAGAAAAAGCAACAAACACTAATAGTGAGTTTCTGGGCCATCATGGATATCTCCACTTGCTGTTATGTTCAGATTCTCTCCTTTATGGTTGATCATCCATGGCAGACGGGCTTTTACTTGTCTTTAGATATGGAGATGGAATATGTAGGAGAAGCATCCAGGCATTTTTTTTGGGGCATGTCTAGTCATGCAGTCAAAATTTTGCTTCTGGAAGGTCAGTCTTAACTTCAAATATGGTTTCTTAAATACTGAGTACATGGCTTTGGGCATGCTGATGTGTAATGGCTCTTTTCTCTTGTGTGGGGGCCACAAATGATTCATGCATTTTTTTCACCAATTTATTTATCTGTAATTCTTGATTTTATGTGATTTGCTGCTTGCATGTACCCTATCATTTCACTATGATAAGGTTGAATCCATTTGCTGTACATGTAATTGCTGCCAACAAGGCATAAATTTTCTGCTGTTGCCAATGTAGATACCTGCTGAACATTACTATGACTTGAGATTCTCTCTCTCTCTCTCTCTCTCTCGTCAAAGGTGTATCCTTATCTGTCTTATTTTACAGCGACTTGATAGGCGGAATGCTTTGTTCATTCCGAAAGAAGTTGTGTGGGTCAACCTTACTCTTCACGTACGCCAACCTGTTGAAGTTGTTCTTGAAGTACTTGGGACCCCAAACATTAGCGGTTCTTCCCAGGTCGATATCCTTGTAGTTGAGATAGGCTGCCCTCGGGTTCTTAGAGACGTACGGAGTCATCAAGGCATACAGCTTCCTCATCCAACTCAGGTGCCTCTCCGTTGTCTCCATGTCCGTCTCAAGCCACCACATGTAGTACTGGATGATGTACAGATTCCCTTTCCTGTATGGGAAGGGAGTCGCCGACTCTGCTATCTCGTTCAGAACCCCACCGAAGGGCTCCATGAACAGTAACAAGGGTTCATCCTTCGCTTCCATCAGAAACCTCCATATCTCTTCCAATGTTGTCTCCGTCACAGGTTCTCTCACGAAGTCCGATTTCGCCTTGAAGGAGAAGTCGAATTCCAGCTTCCTATCCAACAAGACCTCGGTCGGTCTGCCGGAGTAGTTTGCGAAGAACAGAACGGACTCCAACCAACTCATCTCGTTGCAGTCTGCCGCCTCGAACCCCAACTCGGGGAAGCTGCTGCCCATCACGGTGAGGAGCTCTTTGCACGTTCCCAAGTAGAGGGAGTTGAACATGGCTTGGATGGTCCTGTTCCCCTCTGCTTCGTCGTCGTCTATCGCTAGCGAGATGACCCGTATGTACAGGTTCTCGTCGAGGTTGGGGCCGATCTGCTGCCACTTGGTAACCAGCTTTGTGGCGTCTTGCTTTAAGGTCTTGATCACGTTGAATGCGGTGACGATGGGCGGAACGTAGTTCAACTCGATCTTGTAGGAGAGGACGATGCCGAAGCTTGCTGCGCCACCGCCTCTGATGGCCCAGAAGTAGTCCTCGCCCATGGATTTCCGGTCCAGAATCCTTCCGTTGACGTCCACCAACCGGGCATCCACGATGTTGTCAGCAGCAGTGCCGTACTTCCTCGACAAGGTCCCTATCCCGCCGCCGCTGAAGTGGCCTCCGACGCCGACAGTGGGGCAGGTACCGGCCGAGAACCCGACGGTCCTGTTCTTCTCCGCGATGGTGTAGTAGACCTCTCCGAGCGTTGCACCCGCCTGAACCCAGGCCGTGCCGTGCTCGGCATCGACCGTGATGGACCCGAGAGCAGCGAGGTCGACGATGATGAACCTATCACCTTCCGACACGTACGACATGCCCTCGTAGTCGTGGCCGCCGCTTCGGACCCGGACGCGGAGGCCGTGTTTCCTGCAACAGACAACGGCGGCCTGGACGTGCGACTCGTTGGTCGGGGACACGATGAGGACAGGCTTCGTCGTGCTCGATGAGTTGAGGAAGCGGATGTTTCGGATGGATGATCGGAAGACGGCATCGTAGGCGGTGGTGTTGGGCATGTACAGGAGTTGGGCGGATGAGTTAGAGGGACGAGTGTGGTCAAGGAAGCACCGGATGAAGCTTTCATGCGTGGCGTTGGGAGAGTCGATGGTGGAGTTGGCTGTAAGAAGAATAGAAAGAATTGCAAGGCTTAATGAGGTTGATGACGCCATTGTTGTTTGAGCTCAGTCTTCCTCCTCTACTGCAGATGCGATCTCGCCATGGATGGTTGGTTTATATTGGAGAAAGATATGTGAGGTTTTGGACGTATATATGTATTTGGATTGGGTGTTTACTTTTCTCAATGTTGGACTTTGCAATGTAGATCGACAAATGGATGACTTCTATTGGCAACATCTTACTTTCTATAATAATAATAATAATAATAATAATAATAATAATAATATTTATATCCATTTATAAAGAAAAAAAATCTAAAATTATTATAAAAAAAAATTCTAGATGCTTTCTTGGGCAGGTAATATTCGTCGGAAGTCATTGGCTGCATTAAAGATTTGGAATTATTTTGGATGTTTCTTGAACTCAATATCACAAGCCTGCTGTGGCATGACAGGTCTCACTCACTCAAGTCACTCACAGGGCTCTTCTGCTTCGTGTCCACGGCACTGGCACGCACAAGTTTATTCTCAGATATGAGGAATGGTGGGAGATTATTCTCATGTATGTTGGAACCTTATAGAATTCCACATGAAACTAAAATCTTCGGAGGGAAGCAAGACGATGCGAGGGTAGGAAATCGAAAGAAATGGTTTTAGGAAGGGGATTATTAGTCTTTGTTGCGAAGCTTATCGATACATAATCGAATTCTACTAAGATAAATGTCGTGTCTATTATTATTGTTTGACATGACAGGTCTCACTCACATCCTTTTCGAAAGCCACTACTGTATCATCATAATCTCCTCCAATGGGCAAGTAGTTCTCAGCTGATGAGTCGTCAAATCATCCTCTTCTCCTTCGTGTCCACGGCACTACCACGCAGAAGTTTCCACCGCAGTTTCTTTGCTCATGGTTCGAGAATAGCGTAAGGAAGACAGACATGCCTTAAAAGTCTACAACAAATTGAATGTGTGTGTGTGAGAGAGAGAGAGAGATGGAATGGTTATAATGAAAATGGTTATACTGAAAGGGAACTGTGTACGACGAGACGAAAAAGAGGATTCCTTTCCAAAATTAGGAACGATCGCGATGGGACTCGAACCCACAATCTCCCGCTCCGGAGGCGAGCGCCTTATCCATTAGGCCACGCGATCATTGTTGTTAATCTGACTCAAACAATTAATATAAATGTAAAATATCTATGTTTCTCATTTTAAATGCAATTAATATCTATGTTTCTCATTTTAAATGCAATTAATATCTATGTTTCTCATTTTAAATGCAATTAATATAATGGATTCAGAAGCACTATTCTTTGGCCGATTTAATTCATACTAACGTCTTTATTCAATTTCTAACACTTCGAATGCCCATAGATATTTGTGTCAACCAATTTGACCCTAAGAGCGTCTCTTGATAAGAGAAACGTGCTTGTCAAGACGAATTAAATTTAAGTTGTTTTGTTATTAGTCTTTTAGCACAAGCATGAATCTATTTAAATGCATCGTGTTCCAAAGCAAAAAAAGTTTTAAATCTTTACGGAATAATCATCAATAATAAAACAAAAGTTTAGATCAGATTTCATCAATAAAGATGTCTAATAACAAACCCATAATTTACACCAACCATCTTGTAAATTGATTATGGTGACAATAGTAATACAGCAAAAAAGTCTTAAAAGGTCATACTTCAAATCAATCATCCACGGTTTCTCCTCTGATGAAATCCTCTATTTTCTTCATCAGTCTATTGCACTCCATGACAATTGTTTTTCTCTTCTTATGTGTTTCAAATATCAAATATTACATAAATTTAAGATGAATCGACTAATTAGACAAATATGAAAACGAAGATGCATATACGTGTCTTGCACAGAAAATTATTAGAATAAATTTCTTGTAAGGCTAATGCATGTAAAGTATTGAGATTCACATAGTTAAGATACAACTGGAACTTGGTCATATATGACAATGATACTTGTGACGGATACACATGAAACCATATCCAGTTTCAATCTTATACGACAGATTTCCACAGTTTCAGCCTTAGGCTTGTGGAAGATAACTAGCTTAATACACAAAGATTCAAGTACTGAAAACCTATTGTTGAATCTCATGTATGAGATGACTTTAAGATGCATCTATTGCAACGAAACAACACCATTATCAGCAAACCTCAAGACTCAGTCTCCTTGGGAAATAACTAATATTCGAGGGAGTTAATCAGCAGCAAGTGTGATAATTGTGGCATCTGGTTGAGTTGCCCATTCTGTCCATGATCCATCGTAAACTGGAACATCAGGCTTTCCAATTCGATGAAGACCCTGGAGTAGCATCATGAGTTGTTAATTTTTTATATCATTTCATGATGACAGAATTGTTATCTTACCATGTTTACTATGCAAGCAGTCACACCGGTGCCACAGGAGGCAACAATTGGACGATCGAGAGAGATGCCTGCAGCAAAAATAGTGTTCATATAGGGGAAAAAAAGAAAAAGTGCATTCTAAAGATTACATCAAAAGCTGCAGTAACTTTTGTAGACCATGCTTGATTAATTAAACTTCAGTTGCAAGGTGCCACCAAGCACCAGTATCTCAGAGAAGTCAATTACAGTTCTTGAAACTAATTATCAGCTTACAGCAAATTAATGAACTTTTCACAAATTCTTATGACCTAGCCAATGAAGACTGACTTCGAAGTCTTTACAAATGGCAGTCTTTGAATTTATTGTCAATATCAAAGAGTGAAATATATTCAACACAGATCAACATGACTACAGCGTAGCATGTTCGGGCTTGCGAGCCAATATCGTAAATTGCCCCAGCTCACTAAATCATGCCTCATAAGATAGAGATTGTTTAATATAGAGAAATAATTTCCCCTCTGATATGGAGTCTGGACCAATTAACAAATTCCAATGCCAGGAAAAATATGATACTAAGAACTATGCTTTTTCAAAGCATATATATAATTCTTAAGGAATTCACAATATTTCAATAAGAACCTTGAAATGCCTTCTATTTTATATCAGATCAGTCTTCAGAATGAGTTTAACAAAGACTTTGACCTTGTCACATTACAAATAAACTAAAAGAACTCATTAACTAAATAAAATATACATCTTTCCAAATATCTTGGGGAAAAGGTATCTCACCAGAGATCTTTTCAAACACAAACTTGTTTTTCGTAGCACATCAGGAACATGAAGAGACTCTCATGGAGGGTAACATACTCTAATTTAGCTAAAAAGTTATATTTAGGTTCATTTATATAAACAAAAAAAGAGAAGCATGATAAAATAAATGAAATAAGGTTAGAGAACATTCACTTGCTATGGTGCACCAACAGATGCATCTGAACATTTTTACAAGGAGGAGGCTCTCACCTTCTAGCACAAATTTTTCACGAAGTTGATCTTCAGGCAAAAACATTTGTGAACCATCAAGCATCTGCTTTAAAAGAGATTAAGTAAACTGAAAAACCACATTCACATTACAATAATACATATGTAGGGTGCAGCATTATATATGTTATTGCTAAGAATGTAGTGAGCATAAATACAAAGCTAACTTCTACATGAATCGAGATTGCTAGTAAAAAATGAAATTCTTTTGTTATACAATGCACCAAGCACACACCTAATGTAACTTACTTTATGTTATAAAAAAATGCTCTCTTTAACCTTTGCTGCTTGTTTGTGAGACAGTATAGTGTTTTTCATCCTAGGTCTGGATGTCCCTCTTAGATATATACTTCATCTCTTTTGTGATTCTGCACATACGCTTTCATATATATAGTCACATGTCAACTCAAATAAGTGTTATAAGTGTGAAATGTATCGAATTATTTGACAAATGCATAATTGTGACTCAGAAACCATCTCCCTAGATAAGTGGTATTTTCTGATTTTTTCCACATTTTACAAGTACAATTTTTTCTGAACTTTCTTTTTGCATGCACTAATTTTTAGCAAAAACATCACGTATTTAGTCACCTCAGTGACTAAATACATTAATATGTGGAAGGTCAACACATTTGAATTCATCCTGTCCTCCCAAAAAAGCTGTAACAGAATTCTGCCTAATGAACAAAAGATTGTTTAGCGCTCGGACATTAAAACAAGTGAGACATCTCATCAGAAGATTTGGTAGCAATTTTTTCACCTCAGTAAAGGGAACACATTTGCTGCCAGGCATATGTCCACTTTTTATTCCCTCTCGAGGTTCTGGAGCTATGCCATCAAACCTGCATATGAGGATGAACTTTTTAAAATGAAAGTTCTTTATCCTGAGTACATTGAACACTTTAGGAACAACCTTCTGAATGATAATATCAATGACTGAAAACACTAGTCAAGAAAATAATGACATTTTATTATTCTAGAACTTAAGAAACTCAAAAAGTCAAATGATTTGGGAACTGGATGAAAATCCACTGCAAGTCACATGTTCTGCTGCATATTATCATAAAAATGACCCTTGATCCACATGTTCTGCTGAGATACAAGACTTACAACACACGTTTGGGTGCTACATAACATAAATCTCATTGGAATTGCGAAACCTGTGGCTGCAATAATTACAAGAGAATGGATACTAACTCTATTAACATTGAAATCTGCTTCCAGCAAATATAACAGCACCACACACCAAGGATCACCGTTTCAGGTGATGGATCCGTTTTGGTGATCTATTAGACAGTACATACTGGTCAGTACCAATGTGCTGACATATAGTATACCGGTGTGCACCAGTGTTTCGGAGAGGAAGAAAATGGGGGAGAAGAGGAATGGATGGAGAAGAAAGAAGGAAGAAGAGGAAGCAGTGGTGGAAGAAGAAGAGGTAGAGAAGGAAGAGGAGGAGAAGAGGTGGGAGCGTACATAGGAAGAAGGAATACGGCAGCAACAGCATTGGCAGCGGTGAAGCAGTTGCAAAGCAGCAGCAACGGCGAAGAGTGTGAGAAGAGGGTCTAATTTATATTCTAAGTTTTTTTCTTATTCTAATGAAGAGGGCCCCACTGCCTTTTTTTTATTTTTTTATTACTTTTACTGAACTATACTGGCCCACGCCTGGACAAGTACATACCGCTCATTTTGTAATGTTTCAGGCGGTACAACAATCGTTGCCACACAATATATACATCTTAGGACTTAAACCTGTTAAAAATACTGAATGAGCACAATGTCAACATATTGGTAATAGAAAACACCAACTCAGATTAATGAAACTAGTGTAATAAGGTAATTAAGAACAAATATATAACATGTAAGCCAAATAATCAATTCCACAGATGAGAAAAATATTACCTGGACCTTGATCGAGCGTCTATATGTTGATGTGTTTGGTCACTCATATTTTGTTTGATCTGAAACATAAATAATCTTGCTGATGAAATTCTTGTTTGGTTATAAACATGAAGTACAGAAAAATTCTATCATAAACAAATATATCATAATGGAATCATACAAAATCTGCAGAGTGTCTTTATATGTAAAAATATTTTACATTGTAGCAAACAGTCCATAATGTCTCTTGTGTACGAGGAGCAAATACCACTAGTAATGCATACCATGTATAAAGCCACTAAATAAACAATCTGGACTCCACACTACTGAATGAACATAACATCATTCTATATGATACAAAACTAATTTGATTCCCATCATTGTATATGATACAAAACTACAAACTTGTGGAATCATCTTTAGTTGAATGCTCAGACCTCAAAGTGGTATACAGGCTAAATGTACTAAATTTAGATGAAATTATTGAATAAATTTGATCTTAGTTCCTAATGATACATTGCAATGTCAGATGGTCATGTCCATTAACATAAAAAACACAAAATTGGGCCCAAGAAGACCAATGTGCAAACTGACTTATTAACCCAAACTGAAACCGCATGTCTATTGACAAATCAGTCTCTGAAATGCTGCAACATTAAAGACAACTCTGAGATGATAAGAAACATTAATCAAGTTGATGATCAAAGATATCTTTGTTTACAGTAAGTTGGGGTAAAAAAAAAAGTGAAAAAAAAAGTTGGGGTGAGCAAGAAAGTAATAGGACAAAATGAAAGCAAATATTGATGCTTGACATCTCAGTAATGAAAAGTGAGACTATAGACCACAAGCTTGAACAAAGGAATGAGAAAGCCAAATGCAGTGAAAATTGAGACATGCCAATATAGCAAAAAAGTCTCTTCATTTTTAAGTTTTATTGAAATATTTGTTATAATATTAATGTAAGAATTTTAAAAAATTCTCAGTCTTGGAATGACCTACAAACTCATATTTTAAGTCCCTGACCTAACTTTTATTTGCAAATGTTGGAGTTGAAATAAGGTCTGGAAGACCTGAAATAAGGTTTAGATATACTTTATTCTTATTTAATTTTAATTAATATATCAAGAAATTAAGAAAACAATCCTGAAATAGGGTTTTTTTTCTCAATTTTGGCTATTTTCTAATCAAAATTTTGGTGTGTTGAATGTTGATACAAATCGGTGTACCGACACATGGTACACCGGTGCCAACTATTATGTATCAATCTGACAAACCTTGTAAAAAATGATACTGTTTTGAATGATTGGAGTAAATTAAGGGCAAAGTCTAAATTGTACTTGATAGATATTTACATTTAGAGACAAAGGAAAAGAATGTTGGAAATGCAACTTTAGAACAATAGTAAGAAGAAAGCATGTATATATATATATATATATATATATATATATATATATACCTATTTATTTGTGAGGAAGATGAAGACCATCAAAGATATTGCTTTAGTGGTTAAAATATACAGGGGCAACAGTAAAGTGTGACAGTCGATGGTAGATCAGAAGAAAAAATATATGAGAAAGTAGTAAATTCATTTATGTTTCATAGAATAGTCAATGAATGATTGCATTTGTTAAAATTTTTTACAATTATAGGTAAAAACAATTGCCCAAAAATAATAGAAAAACTTCAGAAAAGGTTTAAACATATCCAAGGAAGACACATAATGTACGGGAAAGAAATCAAGTAAGTTAACTCACATTGCAATTGTAACAAGAAGGATAGAATCACATTGTAATTGCAAGGAGAGAGATGATGATCAAATATGACGTTATTAGAAACAATAAGCGAAGCTAATAACATTGCCCACAACAGAGCTCAACATGAAACATCCATGAAGCAAACAGTTAATGGTTGGAAAATCAGAAAGGATTGTTCCTTGCCATTGTAAATTTGTGATGTAATATTAAAAGAATCTCCTATAAATAAACAACAATTACTTATGAGCAAATGTATCATCTTTGCAAGTTTTTCTCAGTTTTAATGATACTAACATATTCATTGAATAGGCTAAAATGTCCATGTTTTATTAAATGAGAAAAAAATGTTCAAACCTGTTCCAGCGTCCATACCAAATGAGGCTGAAATTTTGTTTTAAATGAGGCAGGTTCAACCTATGAAAGATAAGCACCTCAGCAATTATAAACCACAAACATCCACAGAAGAACAAAGAATCTGTATAATAATAAATTAAATCTTATAGTGGCAAAAATCACTTCATATATGAATAAAATGATTTTTTCAACATGTCAAACTAGGCAAATGCTATTTGAGGAAACTGTATATTGAACTGCAATCTGACACCATATGCTGGTATAGTTCTCTTTAAGATCCCTATGATATCCTTTTCACATATTGACTGCAAATATAAGAAATGCATTTCAGAAAATTGTTATATTTTATCTGCAACAGCTACTCCTCTTGGTTTCATATATGTAGCACATCACTTTTATCCCATCTCATGTCTTGTGCAGTATGATAATGAGAATCACACAGCATGGGTTAATCTTTTAGTATACAGGTTAGTTCTAAGAAACAACCAAATTGGTGCAACAAATAAGTTAAAATATTTTATTATCCTAACTAGGTGGCCATCTAATAAATAGGAGGATACAGATGCCACCGGATGCATAATTTTACTTTAAAACTTGAAATAAATCATATGTTTGCAAAAGCTTGTGCTTTAAAGCAAAAACAGTAAGGGACTAGCCTACCAATCAATTATATAGCACAAACTTGGACCTGTAAGTGTAATATACAACATACCAATTGACCACGATATACGTTTTCAATAGCTTTACTGACTGAAGTAGCTCGCAAAATTGCCACTTTAGATGACGTAGATTCAACTTCATATCCAGATTTGCACCATTGTGGCAAACCTCCATCCAAAACCCAAACTTTATTGTGTCCAAAAACTCGGAACATCCTATTAATTCAATGCTGCTTTGTCAGAAAGGTAAATCACTTGGCAACTGAAATCACAATAACAATTAATAATACTACTAACAAGAAAATCGAACTATGTAGTTGCAACTATTTGTCATATATTTCATAAATCCTTTCTTACCATGTACATCAATTAAGTTCACCACCAAGAATCCTAAAGCCATATTGTCCTCTCTCAATGGGCACAGAAATAGCTAGTGTATTAAAACATAAAAATAGTTTCTACCTTTTAACAGATTTATCTCCAAGTTTCTAACTCCTTTGGTATCATAAAAAATGTCCATGACCCAATACCCAAATTTCCTGGATGAGGAAATTTGAACCATGGCCATGCCAAGAGCATGAATTAAAGGATGTGAGGCAAACAAATAAAAGAACTTGTGCATACTGTCACTGAAACAGACTTCTGTATCTTTTTTATTTTAGAGCAATCCACTTTTGATTGAAATTTTATGACAAGTCATGATACCCTTGCAATAAGTTTTTAAGTACTTGAATTCAATCATATAATTTTTATGGTTTTTAGTAAACTTGTTCAGGTTATATTAACAAAGTTACAGTGGACTCAATAGGACTCCTTTATGCAAAAATAGTAATGTAATGGCGGCGGCTATGAAGCCACAGCAGAAAGGTTTAAAACTAATCAGGTTGAACAGCATCTGCTACAATCTTAGATATATACATAAGAACCCAAAGATAACAGAGCAGAAGTACCAGAGAGGTGAGAGATGAGACAAAGGTCTTCCAAGCCAGAACAAGGAAGATGATATCAACTTCTATCAATTGTCAAAGAGTATCACACTTATCAATGTTTCATGATCTGAAGACAAGGGGAAAAAACACCATAGGAAATGATGATGATAATAATATCCAAACACCCAATTGAATTAGTTTGATCTGAATCATTGATCAAAATCCAAATTACAAGGTGAAAAAAATTCTGCAAATAAACTTCCTCGAGCCCCAAAAAGTTAATAATCAATCAATTATAATCTTTTCCAATCTAAGTAATTCACTCCTGAGCATAGCAAATTAAGACCCATAACCATTGACATACAAAATTATCCTATGTAAGGAAATCTTTTCTATTAGTAAACATATCTCACCTGGATTCTTTCAGAGTGGAAGAGGTTTAAATGAATATCTCATATAATTAAAAATCCAAATCTTAGGTTGGTCGGCAATCAATTAGTGACCAAAAAAGTAAACCTAGTCAGACCAATGCAAACCTTTCAAAAATGAAACATAAAAATATACAAAATACTAACAATCTAATATATGGTCATGTGCGAAGTATCTGTATATAGAAAATTATATTTGGAGGGATAAATATACATAATTTTAAAATTTGGGAGGATGAATATGGTAGTAGACAATATCTAAAGTTTAAAGATCAATCAATTGGCCCAACGAGAAAATGGCAAAACTTAGATCTGGTAAAAGAAGTTTTGAAGCTGCTATAATCAGGGAGAGTAGCTACTGCTATATTGTGCTGTATAAATTTATGAAAGACCAGAATATTATCGGTTGATTACCGAAAGTAGACGGGCAAGAAAGGTCACATACAGGAGTTAAATAATTAAGAAGTCATGGGAAGAGACGAAAAAATGGCATTCCATCAAACATCATTCAAAGTTTTTAAAAGACCCCCTTCCCTTTCCTTCCCAAATCTTTCTTACACAGTGGGTCAAATCCAGCTGGAAAAATTCCAGAATCTTTCCTCACACTGCAAATTTTTGTTTCATTGAGAATCTTTGTGTCCCAATTGTCTAGGTTATGTACAGCCTAAAGCAGATAAATTAACTATATCATTATAATTTTGATGCACAAATTGATCTTAAATTTGGCACAACCACAACCTTGTAACATACACCAAGCAGATTACTTAAGAACCAATAACCTAATGACATAGTATTAGAAAAGTATAAAATAATTAAAAAAACACAAGAAACTAGTCCTGGGAACTTAACTTAACCTTGATCGCAACAAATGATATCATTAGGAAACAAATTTCCTTGTAATAATGAGGAGTCTAGAATTCCAGAAGTATTTTTCTAAAATTTCACCAACATATTGAGGCTCATCTTAAGAGGTTACAAAGAAATCAACAGAATTTTATCATCAAGTTATTGTTCTACTCTTACCACCAAACACGAGCAGCACTAAATTGTCCTTTTCCATCATAAACAATAACAGCATCCTTGTTTTGAATATCAAGAGCAGAAACTGAAGCAGCAAAAGCTTCATCTGATGGCAACATGTGTGGCAACTGATTCAAAAACGCATTTAAATTTAGATAAGTTCAAAAAGTTAAGAGATTCATCAAGTAAATAACATTTGTGGGTGGTATAGACGTATAGTTTCCTTGGAAAGATATATATCAACTAAATATCATTGCCTTATCCAAGAAATAATGTCAGGTCCAAAATTACATGAAACAAAAGGTAGGCAAATGAATATGAAAGTTAAGACCACGTAGTGAATGCCATTTTTTCTTATCTGATATCTAATGACAAAATATGCCCAATAATTGTGGACATTTGTTTCTCAGTTGTCATTAAGGATCCCTCACTTAAATGTTTCAGACTGCAAATTCATGAAAATAAATAATCCAATTGTAATCACCACTAGTAATGGACATATGTCTCTCAATTATCCAAAAAATTCTTAGTATTTACACATTAAACAAAGTTATGTTACAAATGAGGGGCAAAGTGAAGCGGGTTTCAACTGGACTAAATGTTCACAAAAGGCTTCTCTGGAAGGAAAGAACTGTGCTTTAATTTCTAAAAGCATATAGAATGCTTCCTGTGTATCAAGGATATATAAAGACTTTAATGAGTGACTAGGAAATGGAAGTATTGATGAATTGTTTTCATCTGTTAAACGTGCACATATTCTCATAACCATTAGGCATAAAGCAATTATGTGCATCAACAAGTATATTATTATAATAGAAAGTTTCAAGCATTCTCGACTGCTTTAATTATTAGTATCCATATCTTAACTTAAAAATGACTATTTTAAGTACAACTGCTGCATTTTACTTTCTGTTTGACGCATAACATGTGCCAACCATATCAATTACTTAGAGGATTTTAATTTTGTTCTTTAGGTTTCAACTGGAAATGACAATCTGACCTAGATACTGTGTTGAACCTTTAGATATTGATATAAGATACAGACTTCTACATTTTTTCCATATATCACAATTTCTGGTTGAACTACTGAATCACCAAAGTATGGATCTGAAAGAAATATTTTAAATAATGCATGAACAGGATATCGTTGCCATGTAGAAAATCTTAGTTGCAAAGTGCATATAGCCTAAGTATAATAGTTTATTTTAATTTATATAATACTTCATTTATAACATAAGAATAGGCTGAGTATGGCAAATCTTGTTCCAATCAGTAGATGAAGTTGTCACAAGAGATTTGATTTCTAGTAGCTACTTTTGATAAAGTGAGTCAATTCCAGTAGTGTGACTACCATGAAGATTGTCAGCATTCATGATTATTCATTTTTACTTTTTCTATCACCCCAGACAATTAGTCATGCAATAAAAATATCAAATTTTAGGTAAACTTGGTATGGTAAGCTTACCATCAGATCAGACCGGAAGAATTATCTGGTCCATATACTGAGCTGCTGTCTGATTGGTAAATACTGGTTTGTACTGATCAGTACAACTAAAATTAAAATTCTTGTTTTTAAAAAAAATTCTAATAGTGTCACTCTATGAGTCTTGTTTGAAACCTAAATAATTGTGAAAGCACCAAAACTAGATTGGTTTTTCATCTCTTTAGTTCTCTACGGCATTTTCCTGACCTATTATTATTATGCAATTCAGAGAGCCTCCTTCTGTCTCATCAGCTTTCAAACACTGACAGAATTCCAGAATTGACTCAATATCATTGAAGCTCATGTCCTCTAAGGTTTTCTTGGGTTATCTTTGTACCACTTTCTAACTTTGGTCACATCTTCTGGCCCTTCACCAAAATTATGTGTTTCTCCGAGTTTTCTCAATACCAAACTATTCATGTGAGTAGCAGTAAAGAACAAAATTCATTCTGCAAAAATTCTTTCTATGAGGAAATAGAAAATTGATATCTCTTGCCCAATTTGTTGTTATTCAGTAAAACCACAAGTCATAAAATTCGTTATCATCCCTATGCCATCACAGTCGTGGAAATTGGACATGGTAACTTTATGGTTCCCCAGCCTTGCTATTTCTCTCGAAGACTCTTGAAGTGCCTGGAGGAGCATAGATATTACAGCCCCATTGGAGATATACATAGGAACAATTGCTGATCCTTATTTATTAGATGATTTGGAAGCTTAGGAATTGCAAACTAATACAGGCACAAAAGAATGCACAAAAGGTGCCTGCTCAAAAATAAATTGTTGAATTGTGGTCGTATTATCTTGAGACTTGAATATTCAATTTTTTCAGAGGAAATAAGCCAAGTTTATCTCTTCTGTTTCTGTTATTTCCGTAAAAATTTCATAATTGAAACTTAACATTTGTAATTAAAGTTATTTTACCAAGGGTATCTTCTTTCTCTTCTTCTTGTATCTCTTTTGCTTAATAAAATAAATTAGATAGGCTCTTCATATCTTATTTCTTGAAAACTTCTGTAAATCTTCTTAAATCTCACTGGTCATTTTCCAAAGTCATGCTCAGGTCCATAGACCCTTGGTTAATCTTTTCAAAACAATAATTAGTTAATTACTATGTCTACAAGGAAACGACTCACTTGATTTAGTGGTAGCAAAATTAGGTAGAACATGCATAGCATAGATTTACTTTTTGCTACAGCTCTCTCCTAGAGGATGTGACATTTGTATTCATGTAATTAATACAATTCTTATAGTTTCTGGACAAAGCTTGATTAGAACCTCTATTTGCAAACAAAAAAAGAGTCGCCTTATTGAGTTTTCCAATACCTAATCTGAAGACAAATCCAATTCCTTTAAACACCATAGATATGAGAAAATTCAATTTACAAGCAATAAAACCTGAATGTATAGAAACACACTAGGATGTCTCACATTAGATGTTGGATCAGATATCTGATCAATATCAAAGAATATGGCACCAGGAATGTGAGCCACCTGAATCAAATCCAGTAATGGTATTGTTAGTACCATGTAGACGTCAGCAGCGTATATATTAAAATATATAAAGCCATATTTCACAAACTTGCTTAAACTGAATATTTTCATAAAGATAAACATTGCAGAATATGATTTAAACCAGTTGACAATGTCCAGAACTCCAGATAAAGGTTGCAAAGTAATGACAGGAAAACCAATTGTTGAGCTGTTCAGTCGATAATATAAACATGGTAGTAGATGATTTAAACCAGTTCACAAAGTCCAGACAAAGGTTAGGTACTGACAAGAAAAACCAAGTGCTGAGCTGTTCAGTTGATAATTTTCCAACCGAACTTTTCCAAGGACACAATAAATGGAACGGATAACGCTGGCCCAGAAAACCTTTTCCTTGACTTTCCAAGTATCACCTAGTATCTATACCGAAAAACTTTTCCAAGTATCTAATGCAAACAGTATTTTGACCTTCAGATTTTATCCCATAAATCTGCTGAAATATTTGCAAAGAAATGGTTAGGTTCAAATATAGTGATCAATTATCAGCATGCATCTAAGCAGTAAATAACATCTTCAATCAACATTAATGATGAATGTCACCAAAATGAAAGCAGCTCATGTCTAATAAGTAAATTTGATTTTCCCATGACCAACACAACAGGCTTGGATAATAAGATTTGGTCACATGAACATCTACTAAAACAACAACAATAGGCTGTAACATCCTAACAATTGGAGGTTGGCTATACATTAATGGGGTTAATTATCAATAATTTATATCCAAATCAGAAAAAAAGAATTGGAGGGTTGAAAAGTGGACCTTCCATGTGAAAACTTAGCAAGATCGAGAAGCAGCCCGCATTGTGGTTATTCGAAGAGCATCAAATACCAAATTCAATAATTATTTAGATTCTAGCAGAATTACCAAATTGTAATGTGTGATTATGCCTAGTTAAACATTGATCTTTTGACGCAAAATGTGCAGTAAAATGTTGAATATGAACTACAGGTAAACATAAATAAAGATACAACTCAATCCATTGAAGATTGAACTTAATTCTATCCTGATAAGCAGTTGGCCAGAAAAGCTTTAGTTTGAAATCATATAGGGTGGACAACAAAAAAACATTTAATGAGTTACTCAAATATCATCAGAAAAGAGGTTTTAAGAGTTAAGCATAAAAATATTTGACATGCATGTAGAAACAATATATACACACATATACATATTAGTGCATAGCATTGTCAGTGGGTTTTTCTCCCCATAAAGCACACTTTATAAACCTAAAAAAAATTACCCTTAATTAATATTTACTTTTAACACCCATAACATAAAAAATCTAACATCAATAATCAACAAGAAAGACATTATGTAAACTGCCATCATTTTTATTTCTATTTAAACAAAAATTCTAATTGATGAATTACCCTTCCCTTTGATGCTTCATCCACCACCATATAACTGGCACTTCCACCACAACAACAACCATCTGAACACTCACTATCACTCCCACCTCCACAGAAACAGCCTTTAACCAAACCAAAATTGCTGTAGCAACCATCAATGACACCAATAACACAATAAAAAAAGGCAAAACAATACCTAGTTTTATTTTAAATATAAAAGAGTGAATTTTTTAGGGATTGTCACCAGTAGCATGAACATAGGGTGCTATTTACAGAAGCAGCAAATAATGTCCTCTGTCCACATTCAGATCTCTCTGGAAATGTGTAGACAAAGACCAAGTGTGAATGTTTTTCTTTTATTTTGTGCTTTTTCATATGGTTCACCATAAAAAACAAAATTCATTAAGGTCTTGTTCTCTGGAAGAAGTGATATGACAATGCAAGCTGCAGCTACCGTAGCTTGTCGGGACAAGGCCGCTGACTACATCCTCTGGTTGCCCCTTCACTGAACAGGTACTGAGATATCTCATGTAGCAAGGCTAGCAGTCAAACTCAAGAACTACCAAAAATCAAACTCTGTGAGAACCATGGAGAATGCACAGGATAAGATAGTTGGATATTTTGCTACAGCAGTCTTTTTACACCTAGCAGCATGGAATATTTTGAAAAAAATTAAGAAAAGAAGAGTCTTCCAGGGGAATTACATTGAGTAAAATGAAAACTATTTCTGAATCAATCAGAAGCCTCTTGGCACAGATTAAGGTAGTTAGATATTTTGCTGCAGCAATCTGTGTACACCTACCAGCTTGGAAACTTTTCAAAATAAGTGTCTTCCAGGGGAACTAAATTGAGTAAAATGAAAATTATTTCTGAGTCAATCAGAAGCCTCTTAACAAGATCAGTTAATATCCTGACGAGACCATAACTATTCGTGTGAAGGCATTTGGTTTGAAAGAAATGGCCTTTCAGCTTGTTATTTTCTTCCACTCATGTCCTCACTACTTCATAATCCTAATGATAAGTTAATAGGCTGCTACTAATTTTTGCCTCAAAAGATATGTCAGAGAAATTAAACCTAGAATTGACTAAAGCATAAAACCTATCTACACATAATCTATCCACCACTTAAGGTTAATTTGAAGCACATTTTATCAATTCGTCCAGATGTGTTGATTCATTCACAACAAACCTTCCATAACTTGAAAAACAAAAGCAACAAAGTCAAATAACAATGGCTCAATGACAAAAATCATCATAGTACCTGATACTCTTGAAATGCATTCCGTTGCTCTTGTGGCATGTACCAGGAAGCATCCAGTACCTAAAAATTAGAACCAACTAAATAACATTAATCTAACAAAGAAATCAGAAAGAAGAAAATTGCAGACTTGTATATTTAGATACATCCGGATATGACTCTCAAGCCTCACTGTATTGCTCTGTTGTACTGAAATCCTTGAAATGTAAACGGATGGATACAACAGAAATGCATTACAGGAAATTAAGAATTAGAATCTCAGTTTGGAAATTAAGAAAAAAGTATGCAAATACTACATACCATGTCCCTATATAAAGGTTAAAAAGGGAGGATTGAATCAATATGCTCGAGAAGGTGGATGCTAGATAAAAAGGTTAAATCAAATTCCTCAATAACAGAATGTCTGGCCGGTTGAAATATCATCATTTTTTTATGGTCATTTATTCAAAATTTATGCATCAAACAAATATTTAAATCTACTCCTTCATAGCCACATACATCTTGAGTAGGTTCGACAGCACTTATATTGACTAGGGGCTGAGAAGTTGAGTGGTGACAATCTTCTATAGTACAACTACTTATGCATTCAGTATCATAATATTCATTATTTTTTGGATTATTCAATATATAGTAGCCCAAAAAACATGGATGCTTGTAAAGCGTTAAGCCCATGCTTGGAAGTTGCATAGATTCTTTTTCTTGCAAAAAAAAATTGTAAGTTAATTATTAGATGAAATTATTTACATAGAGACTAGGGTTCGAGTTACAAAAACATAATCTAGATTCAGAGATAAGGTTGAACATATTGACCCTCCCCAAACTCCGCGTTGGTGGAGCCTCATGCACTGGGTACACCCTTTTTGCAAAAATTGTATAAATTTATTAAAAGATAAAATTTGTATTTGTAGTTTGGAAAAGCTTCTTGTCTACTTTGAATAAAAGAAGTGCTTGACAAGAGAAACTACAAGCTATAAAACATGTGAACCAAAAAATAGATCGAAGACAATTCTGCAACCTGCCATGCTGCTCGCTCACACCATCACACCCATGTCAATACTGAACATCTATCCTAGTGATTGAATATACTTCTTTTAGAGCATAATATATAACTTAAAATCATAATTTTATCCCGATAATTCGTTTTTCGTGAAAACTGCATCACCTTAGCCTATAAAAAAGAAGACAACACAAGCAAGAATATCGTTCCCTTCTTTTTTTTATTTTCCTTTTATATTCAATATCCATATATACATATAATATCACATTATTTAACACTAAACTTTCTTACCTAGTCCAGTTGTAACACAAATTGTCATCCATAACGAAGCTTACAACTAAACCATGTTCTTTTCTACCACACTTTATTCATGTAGCAATATGTGATGCAGCCTAAAATTTCTCTATTATGACTGATGGTATTCCTGTAAAACTTTAAATTATTTGGATAAACAAAGTCTTATTATTTACAGGTGATAATTATATCCACCTAGGTAACCCCATGACCGGAAATAACAGTTCTAAGCATTAAATATAACAAATGGTAATAACTGCATACCTTTATATCAGGATTTTTCAGATTAGCATGCAGCCACGCAGCAGAAACCACAGGTTCATGACTCTCCATCAATCAAGTTTCAAATATAATGGTTTCCAAACTATATCAAGCAGTTATTAGCAAGGAAAAAAATAAGAATCAGAGAAATCAAGAAAACCCGCCTAGAAAGATGATAATAAATTTTTTTATCTAATCTCGTAACAAGCAGAACAAAAAGAACATTCAGCTAATATGGAAATAAAGAAGAAACAATATCCACTACTCAGAAATGGAAGATAACAAAATGTCTTACTCAGAAATGGAAGATAACAATTAAACACTAAAATCAAAGTATGCCATCCACTACTTAGCTCTAAAACAAAACATATGACCTTAATAGAAAAGCACAAAAGGAACACAAACAATACGATAGAAGACCAACCATAATCATTGGGATTGGAATAAAGTTTCCTAGCTTCTAATAAAATGAGCCCCTGGAGGTAAACAAACAACTGAAATTGACTAAGGAAAGAAAGGTCATCCAATGGGCGGAGAGAGAGAGAGAGAGAGAGAGAGAGAGAGAGAGAGAGAGAGAGGGAAAACAAAAAAGACAGTTCACCGAAAAGAAATACAAAAAAAAAAAGCCAGAAAACACACATCAAGAAAAGAAAATTTTGTGATATTCCAAAAGCATGTGATGGGAAGGACCAGTCCTGCCTTATTGATTCTCGAATCCTCTAGTAGTTAAAAGGATCGATCGGAGACCAAAGAATGTTTTCTCTCGAACGGTGAGCAGCGAATAAAACCAGATAACCCCATCTATAAAAGAATATTGTTCTACAATTGCGAAGCATGAGACTCGAAGTGCCGGTCTTGAATTCTTGAATGAACATGAAGAAATTGGATGGATTGATCGAAGACCCACGATTGCTGTCGTAGAAACACCGAGGTCCGTTCATCCAGCTAGAACCCATCAAGACAAGAAAATTCGAAGACCCACGAATGGTATCACCGGAAAAGCAAGAAACAAACAAAACCAAGAAAACCCACTAAGAAATGAAAATGTCTTGCCTTCTTGAATCTTGAACTACTTCAAGATGGATCGAAGACCCACAAATGCTTCGTCCGGAACACCACAGAACACACCAAACCACATGGATTGATCTTTGAATCAAGAAAAAACCAAATGGATTGATGGAAAATCCAAAACCACATAAAAACTATTCCGAAAAAGAAATTGCATCACTATCTCGAAGCGTGAGAAGGGAAGTGTACTGGTCTTGCCTTCTTGATTCTTAACGACCGTAGATAGATGCTTCCGTCCACAGACGAGAACGAGCGAGGAGGAGCGCACAAAGATCGATCGAGAGGAAAGGGGAGGAGAGATGGGTGATCGAAAACCGGAAAGAAATACTGTGGACGGCGTTTTTATGACAAGCGAGTGATATTGTAACCTCGGGCGAGACATACATATCCGTGTGGAACAAAGTTACGCCATAGATCGTACGTACCTTAACACCCCTCCTCACCCAACGGTGTCAGAGCCGTTGCCTCCGCACGTAAGATGAAATCGTATGATTCGGGCGTAGCACCGCAACCGCGAGGGGGAATTATATATATATATATATATATATATATATATATATAATTATCGTTCCAATAATTATATTTTAAAAAATATTAAAGTTAAATATTTAATCTTATTTTTTTCTCGTACCGTCAACTCTTCCGACGAAAAATAACACAAATAATATCATATATAAAAATAATATTAAAAAAAAAAAATAATTTATAGTAATTCTATGTAAAGCCGAAGACATTAGGTAAATTAGTAAAGCAAAAGAAATGAGACAATACAACAAATGAGAATCAACACCAACGTTACGATTAATAAGAAAATCCTAAAAGATAACAAAGCTTTCATAAAATATATTTTTGTGTAAAATTAATATACTTAATGGTAAAAATTTAAATTAATATACTTTATAGTATCTTTCGTTAGTAGAATCAACAGAGTAAAATATTTTACTTATATAATTATAAAAATATCAATATAATTTTTTAAAATATCAAGATCGAAATTTTAAACATAACTAACTACAAATGTAATATGTAATTAGTCATAATATTTTATTGCTAATTCAAATCATAAAACATTAAGACTATACCCAAGACACCTCATCCAAGACAAAGGCTAATTATTAAGCACGAGAAAGTCAAGGCTACAAAAAGAATATAATCGTTTGGTTATTTATAAGCATGAGATAGGTTCTTGCCTTCTTTATTCTTGAATCCTCGGTAGGAAGAAGCATACGTTTGATGGATTGACGAATACCTCTCTGGAACAGAGGGCCAGATATCGAACATCATGTCAAGGCACTGGTTGACTGTGTCTTATCATAGCCGTGTTCTCCCTGCTCGAGTCTTGCACACCGCATCCATACAGCACGCAGAAAGCTTGAACGCTTACGATGAAGAAGAGCAAAAGAACAGCTAACAACACGAGACACTCCCAGGAAGCAGCCACATAATTCTTCATGAACCTCCTCGTCCTCACTCTCCATCTACTGCTGTGATAGCTATTCACCTCTTCGATCACCCTGTCCAAAGCTGGAACCCTGGTGAGCCTCACCGATCTGGTCATGCTGTTCCACAGCTCCGCCACTTCCTCGTCGCTCTTCAAATGGTTTAGCACCACTCCCGCCTCCCTCAACAGCTTGGCATCCTCTGCCGTGTCTATGATTCCATTCATCAGCTCAACGTACCTCGAGAATATCAGTGGTCGAGACCCGATCGACGCCTCGTACGCCACCAGGTTTCTCAATACTACTTCAGCGTTTACGTCCAGGCTGATGGTTGGCAGATGAAGCGTTGCAGTCTTGGCGTCGAACTCGATAGCCGATATGTCCCCGTTCATGGCAGAGAATTTTACGCCTGCTTTTGTTAGTTCGGTCACAGAAGGAATTGCGATCTCTTCCAGCAATGGCGTTGTGCTTCTGTCATGGGTTGAGATTCCACGAGCTGGTTCGGAATTTTGATCCTTTTGGGAGGAGAGGAGTTGCTCGACTGGGTGTGCGATGATTGACACTGCTGGAATGCTCTTGATCGTTCTCCATGGGATCGTCACCAAAAATTTTACTACTGCTGAGACTAAGGCTCTACCTCGGTTGAAGATGAAGGCTGCGATTGTTTCGAGGAAGAATCTTATTCTGACGGAAGCCTGGGGCTCTTGTTCGGTTTCTTCGTCTCCTTCGACGGTCTCGAAAAGCTCTTCTGGATTTGGTGCAACCGCATGATAAAGGAGCTCAAGCAGGTGGGCGTGTTGTCCGGCATCGATCCATGGGGAGATGTCTAACGTCTTGAATGGAGAAACTTCGATCAAGAACCCGATCAGCATGGAAGAAGAAATCTGAGCAGCGATTTGTGACGACGAACACTGCATCTCCAAGGCCTTCTGTAGCAAGAAGAGCGGGATTTGATTCTCTAACATCAGAGCATCGCAGAGTAGCATGTTGTATGCAGATGTCCTCCGATCTAAGCCCACCAAGTGAGACATTCGTGAAGGAGCTCTCCCCACCATCTTGCCTTTGCTGGTGGCAATGATTTGGAGGAATTCAAGCAAGAAAGACATGTCTAATGCCATCATCCATGCCAAAGTCTCCCCATTGAACTTGAGGTACCTGCGAGTGATCGAGTTACCAGAGATTGGCTTCCTATCACATGATATCAAACAATGACGTGAGATCTACCTGTGATAATGAGCGCGAATTGGAAGCTCGAGCTTGATGAACAGAGCGACGACGTCCAGGAACTTAACACCTGGTAGCCGGCTCTGCATTCTTCTCGCTGCGGCAAGCTTGTATCGCTCCATATCATGAAGTTCCTCGCGATGACGGTGGTAAGGACCCAACGCGAGGATTTGAGGAATGTAGGCATCCGGTTTGCTGCAGAGCAACGCCTTTGGAACGTCAGAGATGGAGGCAGGACGGTCATCATCGTCGCTCTCGAGCTCCTCCTCGAGAACTCGCCGGATCCTGCTCACCCATTGGATCTCGTCAAACTGATGAATCTGGTGAGGAGGCATGGAGGAAAGGAAACAGATCCACTTGTTGGCGTAGCAGTGATCGAGAACAGTTCTCAATCAAGGTAGGAGATGAGAACTAGAAAAAGGTTGCTCGGAGAGAATGGAAACTGCACGTAGTTTAGCGTTACTAATTCACATAGTTAGACACTTAACCCAAAGAATTATTATTTTATGTTACACTTAACCTAGTTGAACATAATGTTGATTAACATTGCTGATAATAATTTACTCTGTATAAGATCTTGCATTAGCTACAATTTATCCTTTTTCATTTGTTTTTAAGAATTTGATCTTAATTTCCGTTTAATATTCTTCAATGCAAATATGAAATTAATAGCACATTATAGGCACTGAGATAGTTACTGGTTGGAAATACTTCCCAACCCTATATATATATATATATATACCCACCGCACCAGGAGATTAGCTTTCTCCAATCACAAGGCGGGTGAGAGGACGGGTACAAAAATAATGTTGCCTAAGAAAAACCTCAGCGTCCCCTCTATCCAACCCCCGAACTCGCCACCAGCGACAGGGTTTCGAAATGGCGAAGGAGCTGAAGGAGGCGCTCCTAAAACCCCTGTGAGTCCTCCTCTTCGATAAAGCCCTCGAGTTCCCAGGAAGCTTCTTCGATCCGCGCTTTCTCTTTGTTTTCCTAATCTGATTCAGTGTTCGGCCATACCCACAAATTCGAGGGGAGATGATGCTGGCGAACGGGCCGATTGGTGTCCTCAATTCGGTCACTTACTGGTTTCTTCCGGAAAATTCCCACTCGAATCTTTCTTCCTCCCATGGGCGGCTTCCGGTTCCTCAGAAGCCCCTGTTCGGTAGAGCTTTGAGTCTTCGGCTGGCAAAGAACTGGAATTTTGATGCGGGAAGCACCAAATGCCGACTTTGTTGTGCTCTGGCAAGCGAAGAGGACGGGAGCGGTTCAGTCGCCAGTCGATTTATCGAGAAGGAACTCAAGTTTAGCCCCGCTTTCAGCGATTATGTGAAGGTCTTGGAGTCTGTGCGGGTGGATAGGAGTAAGGATTCAGGCGGAGATGAAGATAGGTATGGCTCGAAGCAGACATCAATTGCTAAGGGGAAATCGTTCAGGATGAAGAGGCAATTGCATGGTAGCAAAGATGACGATTGCGAGGAGGGGGCAAATGTGGAGGAAAACGGCTTGGGGCGTGAAATGTTTGATTATCGAAGAAGGAATAAGGATTTGAAGGGTGGAGCAGGATTGACAAGGAACAGAAGTGATGGTGGATGGGCTTTGATTGAAGGGCTGTTGGAGAAAGGATCTGCAAGAAGAAATGGTGATATGGGTAAAGGTAAACCAGAAAAGAACAAGTACGGATCTGCAAGAAGAAATGGTGATATGGGTAAAGGTAAACCAGAAAAGAACAAGTATCGTAGTAATTCAAAAACTCTGAGAAAATTTGACTCGCAAAGCAATGTTAATGATGTTGGAGAAAATCTGGATAATGGCCATCTTGAGAATGGAAAGGTGAGATACTCTGGAAGACTAAAGGATATGCAGCAGAAGGAACAGAAGGTGGCATGGGTTGATAAACTTGAAACTTTCAAGGGAAATAATGTCAAAATGGAGAGAAGCAATCCTCGTTCTTTGGGGAGAAAATTTTGTCATGGACGTGCTATGTTTGCACATGGAAACCGCACAAAATCAAACAGTGGACAGTCAGATGACAACAATTTCAGTGGAGACATTGCTGGTGATCAAATTGGTCATATTAATGACAATCATTCTTACAGGAGCAAAGAAAAGAAGAAGATGCACGAGTATGAAACTAATAATTGTAGAGAAAGGATATATTCTATTGGGAGTAGTGTCCAAAGAAAGTCAAGGGAGCCTGCATTTACAAAAGAAGCACTAAAAGCTAACAGCTCTTTTGAGAATAATAGGAGCAAGAAGAGTTTTGGTTATGACCTTGATAAAAATAATATTGAAGACGAAAGCCATTTGAAGATGGATCATGGAGAGAGACAGACCAGCTCGAGAAGAAGCAGAATAGAGTTTGAGTTCAAGGATGATTTTGATGAGCAGAATATACGTGTAAACAAATTGGTAGGAAAACAGACGAATCACGTAGACCACTCTGTGAAGCAGAATCAGTTTGCTTCTTTCAAGATATCCAATGAACAAGATAGAAATAAATGGCATGTTGGCATGCATAATAATAATTATGGAGCTACTAAGATACGTGGTAAAGTTAATATGGATTCTAATAATATAACTGGAGATGTTGACGGCTATGATTTTGAGGACAGAGCTGCATTCAAAACTTTTGAGGAATTCACTGATGTCAGAAACAGGCCACGGGTTTTGCGGATGGAAATGGAAGAGAGAATAGAGAAGCTAGCAAAGCAGTAAGCACTGAAATTTTGGTTTAGCTTTTACCTGTTACATAATGCCCTTTATTTGATGCAAAGTACCAGTTGAAAGTCGTAGATGTTGCTAGATATCTGGTGTATAATTCGTTGTGTTAAATATCCTTTTTCACTGTCATAAGAAAGATATTTACAGCTAATTTTATCAGTAATTAGAATTCTCCAATACTGGACATTTGTAGTTAACAAGTTACTTATGTCAGTTCCTCAATGGAATTTGCACTACGCTTGATGCTGCATTTTGCAATTTTCTGTAGAATTCAGATCCTTAGACCAGCAACAGTCACTCTAGTCATGAAATGTGTTGAGGGTCCAAAATTTGCAAGTCGTCTCTTGTGAATTGTCTTAGAGAGGCAGCTGTGTGTAAGATACATATTTGTGGGTTAGAAACTTATACATATTTGTGTGTAAGATACATATTTCTGGTTTCTAAGGCTTTTGATAACTCGTATTCTAACGTTTTTCTTGCATTAGTAATAGTAGGATATCAATATCCTCATTTATTAATAATTAAAATGTATTGTCCTATGTCCATCTTATGTCACTGATGCATCTGACACCTGCTATGCATTTTAGTCTGATTCATGTATGTTATTTGTGCAAAGTACCAGTAACTTTCTTACTAATACGATAAGTTCCAGTAGTTTTATCAGCTTGAGCTACTTCAGCAACACCTCATGGTTGATGGATTTTAATTCTAAATGTATCATCATGATCTCTAGTTCTAGTGTTTGCAAAATATTTCTTTAACAAATACCATAATGATGCAAGAGACCCTCTTTCCATGACTACCCTCAAAATAATGTTTATCTGGGTATTATGTTAAATATGAGGACCAAACAAGTGAAAGGTACCCAGCCTCACAGAATAGATGCACATGATACTTTTCTTGCATGATATGTTATACATTTAATGTATAGGATGCTAAATTTCTTTGATTTGTGATAACTATAATCTCATGCAGTTGTCTCCAGCAAGGTTCTGCATTTAACATAAAAGACGCTAACCAATGTTGCACATGCCAACTATATAGCACTCTTGCACATCATTCTGGGTCATATATGCATATCTAGCTGTTGTGTATGAGCATGGTATGTAATGGGCACCTATATACAACAATGCTTGGGGCATACCAGCTGGTGTAGGATAGCACTTCTTGTACGGGATTGTCTTGGTCTTCAATATACTACTGAGTGCTGAATAATCATAAAATGCACAAAATCTTGAAACATATAGTTCCTTGTTTAAAACAACTCCCACTAAGCTTTGTCCTGCTGAGGTGCACCTTTTCTTGTTCCTGTTTTGTAATGCTTGCTGATTTTAGCTGTGAGTATTTATCATCAATCAATGCTTACTCAAAGATTTCACTTCTATGGTTTGTTATCACAGGTTGAATGCAACTGATATAAATATGCCTCAGTGGAAATTTTCTAAAATCATACACAGTGCCAAGATCAAATTCACAGATCACTCCATTTTGAGGATCGTTCAGATATTGGGTGCACTGGGGAACTGGAAAAGAGTATTACAAGTTGTTGAATGGCTTCAGTCCCATGCGAGATTTGAGTCCTACAAGAGCAGGTGTACAAAACTATCCTTCTTATGATAGTTTTAATGGTCATTAAAATTTGATGTTTATGATGTAAGGTTACATTTTCTTTTTCCTTGAAAACTTTCATTATTCATGATGCAAATTCTGTTTTGATACCTTTTTATTTTTGAGCTGCTAAGTTGCAGCAGAAGAATTTCTTTTTGTATCTGTTAGTTACCAGCCTTTGTTATGCAGATATATCTATACAACTGTCCTTGATGTACTTGGGAAGGCAAAGAGACCTATTGAAGCACTCAACATATTCTATACCATGCGTGTAATGATCTCAGCTTCGTAATATTTTCATTGTAGTTCTGCTAGTATCATTTTAGAGTTGCAACAATAATGAATAAATGTCAACTATTTGCAGCAAGGGTTATCTTCATACCCAGATCTTGCAGCTTACCGTTGTATTGCTGTCACACTCGGTCAAGCAGGCCTTATGAAGGAACTATTTGATGTGATTGATTGCATGCGAGCTGTTCCCGAGAAGAAGTTCAACTTGGGCCCTCTTCAGAAATGGGATCCACGGATAGAACCAGACCTAATTGTCTTCAATGCGGTGAGTACCCTGGAACTTAGGAAAAGAGATTTTGATTCTCTAGAAGTTCCAGGTGTATGTCTGCAGTATGTCTGCAGTTTGTTCTGTTTGATTTTGGCTAAAAGATAATATCATAATAACTGCATGTCTTTCATAATTGTAGGTTTTGAATGCTTGTGTTCAGAAGAAGCAATGGGAAGGAGCATTCTGGGTTTTACAACAGTTGAAACAACAGGGTGTAAAGCCTTCAAATACTACATATGGCCTTGTCATGGAGGTATGGTCTCTCTTGTATGGCCTTGATCCTTATCTTAAGGTTCTGACGGATGGATTTGTCTTCTATGAATAACTTGTCTAGACTGTCAGAGGCACAAAGAAACTAGTGCTTGAAAGGCTTGTTATTGTATTATATGATGCTCAATTTAACAGTAACAAACTAAAGCATGAGCAAGGTCATAGATCATGTTTTATGAGCATATGCCATCTTTTTTGGTTTTTTCTTTCAAATTCTCCACATGTATTTAGCTCTAAAGTATGAACCTTTTTAAAATGCTTTTATTTCTGTCACCGGATATGGATGTTCATGCAATCGCTTCTGATTCACAAGCTGGATTCTGGACTTCCTATATCTCCATTATTTTGTTTTGCCATGCTCCTTTCTTAAGGTATTCATCAAATTGGAGCATTAAAATTTAAAATATTCTTAATCATAATGCTATTAGTGGAATGTTTTAAAATTCCACATTTTCCACCTAATCATAATACTATTCATGATACCAGCTTTTCTGTATTATAGTTTGTTGTAAAATATATTCTTTTGTTGTATAAAGGTTAAATACGCCTTGACCAACAATTTCCCACTTGTTGTTGCCCTCCTGGTTATTAAACCCGAAGCCTATCACTATAATATTGTGATATAGTCTTTATCTACTAGATGTTTATATCTTAAAATATATATTGGAGACTCTGAAATTAGTTACTGCCAATCTGCCTTTTCCATCCTTTTTAGTTAATACCAATAATTTTTTTCTTTAATGAAGTACCTCTTGATTTAAATTCTTTGTTACTGGTTATAAACAGGTAATGCTGGCATGTGGCAAGTACAACCTAGTATATGAGTTTTTTAGGAAAGTTGAAAAGAAATCTATTCCTGGAGCTTTGAATTACAGAGGTACTAGGAGGATATTACACTTCTGTTGCCTAGATTTGATTGCTGATTGCTCATTTTTCTTTCACATTTTTATACATTCTCTTTATTCCCTAGAATTAAATACTGATCAGTGGTCGCTGTTACTTTGGTCACAGTTCTTGTACAAGCTCTATGGAGAGAAGGTAAAATAGATGAGGCTGTACTAGCAGTCAAAGATATGGAAAGACGTGGAATTGTAGGCACAGCAAGTCTCTATTATGACCTAGCCCGCTGTCTCTGCAGCACAGGGAGGTGCCAAGAAGCCCTGCTCCAGGTTTTTGTCACCGAGTCATTTTTGTACTGATGATACCCTACACCTATTTTAATCTAGTATTTAGACCTTTCTCTATTCATAAAACAATAGTTTCATGTAAATGCAAAGAAACAATGACAAAACAATTTGAGCATATATATATATATATGTGTGTGTGTGTGTGTATTGCAGAACAGTTTTGACCATTTAGATTTCTTTTTGCAGATAGACAAAATATGCAAGGTCGCAAAGAAGCCTTTGGTTGTAACGTATACTGGACTTATTAAGGCCTGTCTAGACTCTGGAAGCATTGAGAACGGAGCATTTGTCTTTAACCAAATGCATAAATTTTGTTCACCAAATATTGTGACTTATAACATAATGCTTAAGTCATATTTAAATCATGGAATGTTTGAGGAAGCAAAGGATCTATTTCAGAAAATATTGGATGGCAGCCATCAAATTGCTAATAGAGGTGATCTGAGTCAGAAGGTTGTTCCTGATAAATTTACATTCAATACCATGATTGAGGCTTGTGCTCAAACACAGAAGTGGGATGATTTTGAGAGTGCTTATGGACAAATGTTAAATCACGGGTATCACTTTGACACAAGAAGACATTTGCGTATGGTGCTTGATGCTTTCAGGGCTGGAAAGGTAATTTTTTAGGGGCATTCAATTTATTTTTCTCTTTAACAATTATTTGGCTGTCTAATTTGGATCTTTGAAAGTTCTCTAGTAGTCTCAACTAAAATGTCACTCAGAATGTGATTATTTTATTAGCAAAGATCTCCATGTTCATAGGTACCAACATTAGTCTTCATGAAGCATTCATGAGTGCCAGTTGCTTCACAAGTTACCTTGTTTAGTTCTCATGATGGTATCAACTGCCATGACATTTACAACTAGGCCACAGTATGTGCCTAGCTGCCTGACAAAGAAGCTATATGAAGGCTGCATTTGGACCTGCTGCTCATCACCTGGTTTCACCCCGCTAATCCATTTTTCCATAGGACCTTTCCTCTTTGTTCATTACTATGTGATTTGTTCCTCTCATCTGCAAAATCAGTTCTAAACTTTCGCTGACAACTATTCGTTGTCCAATTATCGACTTGAGCCTTTTCTATACCAAGTTTTTTGCTACTTCTAAAACTTGTTGGACATTATCAAATGCTTCAGAAATTTTTTTCTGTTATAATTCAGGTACAGGTACTGGAGTCAACATGGAAGCACTTGGTTCGTTTTGGTAGGGTGCCACCTCCTCCTATTATCAAGGAAAGGTTTTGCATAAAACTAATGGAAGATGACCCTGTAGCTGCTATCGCCTGCATAGACATCCATCAGGAGATTGACATTCTTGCGTTTTCCGAGAGGTCATGGTTAAAATTACTTAATGACAATGCGCATCGCTTTAAGAGTGGCATTATGTTAAGATTGGCCATTGAATTGGATGCCTTCATAGCTCGAACTTCAGAGTCGCTCCCAGTATATGAAAATCTGAGAAAAGCTTGCGAACAGTTTGTTGCCCATGCAAATATTATTCGAAGCTTGCCTGATCATATGGAAGAGTCACATAACTCGTAATCAAAGCTTTCAAGGAAGATACGTAGCTATCGTCTTCTCTTTTCTTAGTGAATGTGATTCTTTGTCTTTGTGTTACATCAGATCATCGATGATCAACAAGTGGAAATCGAGGAAAGAGCAGTGCTGTCATTATTTATTTGCTCGACAAATGTAAGTAATCTTGATAGCAGTGTGATTTTGATTATCAACCAACAGAACGGAAGATGTTTAGGTGAGTCTGTTCATTAATCATGAGTACAGTTTATTGTTAGCTCGACAACGTCTGCAGTCAGTATTTAACAATCGGCGCAGGAGTTCCGAAGATAATATCCTTTTAGAACAAGTTTCCGCTTTCCGCCGCTTAATCAGGGTGTATTCACCAAAGTAGCAAAGCAGTCTGGTGTGCAACTTGGGTAGTAAATGTGAATTTGCACAGCAGGACTGATCCAATAAGTGTTGTGATTTTGATGTAATGCTAATCTCAAGTTATAAGTTTCTCTTCGGAAGATAACACATTTATCTTCCCTATAAAGGCACCTAATATTCTTCTGCTGCCAGCCGAAAGATTGTGAAGGTTCAGCCTTACTCCATGAGATTTCTCAGAATCTACATGCACGAAAACATCAGTAATTTCAGATCAAAATTCCATCAGCTGTGTCTTGGCAGCTCCAATGATTTGATTGGGTTATGTTGCCTGCATGTTGTTTCCACAGACTGAAGTTCCAGAAAGTCCTCACAGGGAGTGATGCTGAGTTCAGCATGAGATTGAGCTAATTGAGTCTGGACTTCATCCATCAAGTCCAATATCAGCTAAAATTCTCATGTGGATTTTGTATTACAAGTAAACTGTCATGTCATCTCATCTACACCCAATTGACCCACCACAACACCCATCCATTAAGTAAACGAAGGAGGAGATGAGTTTTGAGGAATCCAAGGCGATGCATGCACATTATTGGCTCCGTCCCACGAGTCCTCGCCTACTGTTGTCGTGTGAGGAGGAGGCATCGTTGCAGCGGCGGTAAAGGTGACGGCTACGGTGGTGCAATGATTCCGTGACCTGTGACGATGACGTGCACCAAATTCTTCCAGTTCCCACACTATATTATATCGTCAAGCACTGTCCTTCGGCGTCAGGAGTTGGTGTCTTCTCATTGTTCTCTATGATGAGTGGGGACGGAGACCGATCGGTCCATTATTACTAGCTTGCGTGCTTGCTTGATTGTTCGGTTGACATTCACAGTGCTCGTATGGCCTTCGAGTCGAGTACTAATGCTAACAAATCGAAATCGCCACCTCTTATTTTGTCGTGTTGATGAAAACAAAAGGTCGGTAGGTGTCGTCTTACATCTCGTGCCTTGTCGTCTTTGGTTAAGCAACAAAATATTATATACTATTAATAAGATTATTATTATTTTTTTACTTTTGTCGAAAACCATTTTTTTTTAATTTAATGGTATAATTTTATTTAATACTTGAAATATCACAATCATATATTTTATTTCTTTTCTTTTTATCGATGGGTCGATAAATAGAATGAATCGATTCAGTTATAATATTTTTAATACTAATTAGAATATAATATAATATAAAAAATATTATGTTACGGTATCTTTGTATCGATCTCACTCAAAACACTATAAAATAATATAAAAATATCATAAACATAATATTTTTATAAAAAAAATATATAAATATTATGTTATAATATTTTTTTGATATTATTCAAAACACTATAGTATGGTATAAAAATATTACAATTGGATTGGTTCACAGGTCCATAAGGGAAAAAAAAGAAAAAAAAAGAAAAAGGGTATTCCATATATTAGGTGTAAAAAGGGGATGTTGTTAGGGAATTCTAAAAATAATGAATATTTTTTAATAAAAACTCAAAAAGAAAGGTTTTTTTTAACAAAAAATCACCCTTATTAATATAAGAATTATAATATTAATCATCCATCCAAAAATTATTACTTGACATAGAATCTTCCTCCCATATCATAGGTGAACAGAACATTCTATAAATTCTTTATGGAAAGCTCATGCTCTTCACAATCCTCATAAAGCTTGTAGCGAGGTTGAATCAGTGTCTCTTCTAGCAAATAATCAAAATCTAAATTTATCATGTATATAAATAAATTATGATTTACGTGAGTGAATTTGAACACATCAATCATTCTCGATGTCTCAACATATATTGATTGAATTTACTTTCATCGAACAAGTGCGTGAATTTTTATATTAAAATTTTTGTTAGTAAATATATATCATATAATTTCATGTGGTGTTTTAGGAGAGTCGATATAATCAAAACCACATGACGAAATAAGAAATTGAATATGAGATGAACTGAAGTTGATGATGGGATGTAAATTAAGCGCTTTCAATTTGAAAGAATGGAATCTCATTAGATTGGGAAGACCGATGTGTTTTAGGTGGGCGAGAGACCCAACACCCCCCTATCATCTCCTCCCAATCAAATCCTAGATATAATTAGGAGCTAAGCTATAGCTCTCGGAATGAGGGTTTCAATCATGTCTTTGGCTCTTTAATTCTTTGGTTTACATTTATGGTTGGCATATGGTACACGAGACTCCATGTGATCTTCTCTCTAGTTTATGTGATGTTTGACTTTATATGTGTCTCTTATTCTTTGCATGTGGATAAATAAAGTAGGAGGAAGCATCATCAAGAAGAATCAAAATAAAAGTAGTTTCACTAGTGGGACTACTAAATACTGTTTTGATGGTTTACAAGCCATTAACAATTTTGATGCTAATATATAATTGCTGATAGAATAGAAACCATTCTACGCCAAAAGCCTCCATTCTCCTCATCCCCTCCTCCTCCACTAACACCACTCAACACCTACCCACCCTACTTAAAGAGTGGATTAGATGGAACTTATTTTTGAAGACAACATGGACCTTCCTAGTAGTGGAGCATAGCAATTGATGTCAATCAATGAACTCCTCCACTTAGGCAATCCCATTTGGTTCTATGCTATGTTTATCAAGGTTCGTTGTATCGTATCATACCGACATTTTGACCCGGGCTCGGTACGGTACGAAACTGATGTATCGAACAATTTTATATTTTTATACTGTAGCAGTACTACAGTGCTACAGTAAAACGTTGTAGCACTGTAGCAGTACCGAACAGTCCGCGTACCGGTAACCTATCGGACCAGTACGTACCACCCGGTACGGGTGGTACGCTTCGGTACGACAGACCTTGATATTTATATTACTTATCAAACTTTAATGGCCACTACAAATTGAAAAGAAGTAGCAAGTGAAATTTATAATAATAATAATAATAATAATAATAATACTTTGAACACCTATGCTAATAAATATATTAATCTTTGTGGATACCCAATTCTTTTATTGAGTTTGAATCTTGCATCTACACTTATGCTTCTTTCTTGATATTAATTAAATCTTACGTAACAAAATAAAAGAAGAAAGTATATTGCATCATCACTAAGCTTCCCAAGCTTATAAGTATATCGATATTTTTTTATAAGTTTATCGTGGTGTTAGAGCATGTCGTGAGTTCGAAATATAATATTTAATTTATCATCACGGTATATTAATAAAATTATTTATTATAGTTATTCTCACTTAATGATACTCATTTGAAACTTCTCTAATTAAAAAAATAGTAATTTTGAGTAAAATGTTTACATGGAGGTAAAATTTTACAACATAAGAGATATAAAACTTGTGAGATTGAGAAAACTAAAATTAAAATAAGATCCTGAAAATGACAACATATAAATTGGACTCACCACCTAATTTGTTCACTTTCCCAACAAGTTGCATATTGTTGTGATATAGTAGTGCCAAATTAAAATGCCATGGCCATATCACTTTGTGCCACTCATATTCCCATGAATGTGACATTCATTGGTCCAAGCTTGAGATGCAATAGCTGCATTATTCTTCATAGTGATACAATCATATTAGAAATAATTGACATGTAGTCAGTCATGTGCTGGCCTCCTCGTCAGGCAGTGTTGGTCTACATGTGCCTCATAAAGAACATATAGCAAGACCACATAAATTAAAGTGCTTTTGCCATAAGAAAACATATATCATATGTACTGAATTATATTATTTCACTAAGCCAAAAAGGAAAAAATACTATATTTGCTCAACTCTTATTGCTATGCTATAAGAATTTGTATAAAAATATAAGATCGATAAGGAGCGATGAACGATAAGAAAGTGACGATCAAGTGACGATGAGCGATAAAAAAGATTATAAAATATAAAAATTATCAATAACAAGAAGGGATTTATAATAAAAAAAATTAAAAGCAGAGAGAAATCAGATTTTTTCTTTACTGAATTTATTTAATTAAGTTGATCATATTTGGAATAAAATTTAAAGGAAGACTAGTGGACACAAAAGGGTTGGAAGGATTGGGAGCAGCAAATGCCATATGTGAGCAGCTACAGCTCCAACATGGACGCAAACTCCTCCACCACCTACCCGTGAGAAATAGTGGCATGGTTGGTGGTGTCCTCCGAAGACTCAAAAAGCCAGGATTAAGATTCCTGATTCTTGAGGGCTGTGTCTCGTCCGTCGAAGAAGAACATGGGACGAGGAAGAGAGTGAGTGACATCTTGGAAATTTCTATTCTCTCCTCCATCCTTCTCTTCTCTGTGTCTGTGCCTCCCCCCGTCTCCTCTGAAAAGTCCACCAAGACGCGGTCCGAACTCCATATACTCTGCACGCATCTCGCCTTCTCCTCCCCCGTTCCTCTTATCCTGCCTCGCCAGGTACCTGACCCTCGCCAAGACCCGATTTTGATCGCCTCTTCTTGCTCTCCGATGGGTTTCTTCGTAGGGGTGGCTGCTGTTTTGGGTTCTCTCGATCGGGTTTTTGTGCTGTTTTGTTTGGCTTCGGATGTGGCCTCGATGTTTCTGTTCCGTCGTTGGTGGTCCGGTTTGGAAGGGTGTCAAGATTCCTAAAGGCGGCATTTTGATGTCGTTTTGAATTGGTCGACCTTTTTAGGGCGGCTGGATTCGTTTGACTTCGAGGTTCCGTGTTCTCTTGATCTATCCACCTCCTCTCGGTTTGGGCCTTCTTGTAGGTAGGGTTCGGTTCGTGTTGCCGATCCGTGGTCTCTCTTCTCCCTAGTTTGCTAAATTACGGTGCGTCTTGGTTCAGTCTACATGAAAGTTCGAATCTTTTATCGGCTCTGTGATGAAAGATGAGATTTTTCTGTTTTGTTTGAAGGAATAGCGTGGGTTTGTTCGATCCTTGAATTCTTAGGGTTTTGATTTCCTAGTCCTTGCCGTTTCATTTTCTTGTGAATGGTTCGACTTTTCGTTTTCTTTTAAGAATTCTTGTGACAGAGACTTTAATTGACATATTTTGGTTGACTGTTTAGGAATTTGAACAGTAAGAAGAATCTTGCCGATCTTCTTCGCTAAGGTGAACTTTTTACTTGCTTATTCAACTATAAAATTTTCTGTGCTACAGATCTCTTGATCTGGCTGGCAATCGGAGGTTCGGTTCATTGGAGAGGTGAAGATTGTTTATACAAATTTCGCAATTTGATCCTTGTGGTTTAATATGAAGGATCTTCCTCACATGCTACCCAGCAACAGAAGTAGAAGTCAGCCCAGGGCTGTTAGACCTTGGCCCCTTTCAGGTTCATATTACTTCTCTTTGGAGACTAAGATCATCTTCTTCTCTAGTTAGTTAACTGTTCTCTTTTTTTTTGTAATTTTAATTATATTTTTGGTTCTCTTGAATATGATTTTTCTGATTTATGTAGTAACTACTTCCTTTTACGATGGTAATTTTCATATTTTTATTTGTTTATTTCTTGGACGTTGATTGTCTTTTGAAGAGACTTATGCCCTTTGTGAAATTTGTCAAGGTGTTTTGTAATTTTGTTTATTTTAATCTGATCTGTTTCAGGATTTTGTCTGCTCAAGTCTTTCTCTTTACTGTATTCAATTTGTTGTTTCTATTACTTTTTTGATTTAGAGATCCCCTCATAGATCCAATGCTTAATTTATCTTTTTTGCAGGAATGGACTACTCAGATTCAAGACGTAAACCTCATATTCTTGCAAAACTTCTTATGGTGGTCATTCTTACAGCCTTCTGCGTACTAATTTTAAAGCAGTCCCCGAGTTTTAGCGGTACTAGTGTGGTACGTTTTTTACGCCATTTGACATGCTTAGTTATTTTTATAACAAAATTCAGCAACTTTGGGATTAGAATTGTTTCATGTATGCTGAATTTGGCTCTGCCTTACACTTTTCTGGGCAAATTTTTGATATTGTCATAAGTTTGGATTTAAAGGGCTCTCCTAAATTGACACTAAAAAGGTAGTGATTGTGCGTACTGTAAATGATCACTGATTTTATATATTTATGTTATCTGGGATCCTCTTGGTTTGTTTGGAGATGCCTATTTGAATCAATATACTGTCTAGAGATTGGTTGCTGTTAGGCTGCCTTGCACTCTAAATAATGCTAGAGTAATTTCATCTTCATCCACATATTCAATTCATTAGATATCCCATGATTTCAGATACATGGCTTATTTGACATCGAAGATGATCAGGCATTTGGATGACTGCTTTCTTTCTGTTGCTACGGGAGGTTTTTTCATATTTGAGAATTTGAAAATCAAATCGATACTTTCTTATGCGGATAACCAGCTTTATAGCTAACTTTTGTGTGTTTATCACAACTTGGTGAAGAGTTCAAAAGACTATGTGAATTTTATTTTGAAAATGCTTTGTTTACGTAATCTAAGCCTTCTAATTTGAAATGTTTATATGTTACAGCCTACATAAGTTTCCTTTTTTGGTGACTATTAGAAGATAAAACATCTCTATCGAGTGATAATTTACTTTCTTCATATGGCTCCGTAAATAATGACTCTGAACTATCCTTCTTCTTGCAGTTCTCTCGTCATGAACCTGGCGTTACTCATGTCTTAGTGACAGGCGGTGCTGGCTATATTGGTTCGCATGCTACACTTAGACTCCTGAAAGACTCGTATCGAGTTACAATAGTGGTATATAACTCTACCAATCACATATATGGATATATTATATTCAGATCATTGATATTCTAATGATCAATTTTCTGTAGCTATAATTAGTCCTTATGGCTGATTCCTACAGGATAACCTTTCCAGAGGAAATCTTGGAGCTATTAAGGTTCTTCAGCAGATGTTCCCAGAGCCTGGGAGACTTCAATTTATTTATGCTGACTTAGGGGATGCCAGAGCTGTATCCTGATCAATTGAATATTATTTTGGCAAACTAATTCAATGCTGTTGAATTTTGGCTCAAATGTCCTGAAGTTTTTTCTTAACAGAACACAAGGTCAACCACATATTTGCTGAAAATGCATTTGATGCTGTTATGCACTTTGCTGCAGTTGCTTATGTAGGGGAAAGCACACTTGAACCTCTCAGGTCTGCTATTCGTTCAAGCATCTCACAAAGGAAAATAGGAACAGGATTTTGTTTCCTTGTATAAATTTATATATCTCTAAGGCTGGACCTTGTTAATGTTTAAACATAACCCTATATAGTTTTGCTGCAACATCTGCATATGCTTTCTTATTAATATTTCTGTACAAATCGGGAGGAGAGCTTAAGGTTGAGTGGCAGTGTGTCAGCATCTACATCTTACCTCCTTTTTTTTTGTGAATGTCTATGCAACCTTTTAAGCCTTGTTTTTGGGAGATTTAGCCCTATTAAATTTCTGCTGTATATTGCTTCTAGGTTCTGGTAACAAAAACACAACGAAATCTTTTAACTCTCTATATGTGGATCATAAATAAGACATACTAACTGCTATCTGATGGCCTTATTGTGCATTTATGATTTGAGATAGCAGTTTTCCAAGCTAAATCTGTATTATGATATTCAATCCTCTTTCCATTCATCCTGATGTGATTTTGTGTTCCTTATAGTGACACTATCAACTATGACAATCTCAAAATAATATTTGTAATGATTTGAGATGAAAAAAATTGTTTGAGGACCTCTTTCTATTATGTGTGATCAAGGTTATCGAACACCTTGGATTTCCTTGTTAAGTACCTTGTTAAGGTGTAGTAAAATACCAAACAGTTAGTATTTGTTTCTACTATGTTTTGTTAAATTATACATAATTAGATGTGATATCTGATATCTTTTGTCTAGGCTATAGATCTCTGTAATGGACTCAAATAGTTTGTAAAGTAAAAGGGAATGCCATCATATATCCTGGAATTCAATTAGCAGATGTATGAGATTAGAAAATAATAATTCATGACATGGATACTCATGACTGCACATGTTTTGGTAATCTTGCTACAAATCTCACACCCTGGGAATATGGGTTCAGAGCATGGCATTTGAAGCCCAACTATGTCTATTATGTAAGACTTTGTCATGTGTGGATTTGTAAGTCATTTATTTAGAATTGACTATGATATTTAGATGTTGAAATTTGGGTTAAATCCAATAATTTGTAGTTTGATATTCTGCTGGCTTCCAATTCATAGAATCTTTGTTCTCAGCATCCACAATGTATTTATAACTTAATTTCAATGAATCAGAATAGTTAATGCATTCTGGATTCTAGTGTTATTTTTTATTCTGAATGTTGCATTTGTTTATGTGTAACTTTTTCTGCAATAGGTACTATCACAATATCACAGCAAATACCTTGGTGATTCTTGAGGCGATGGCAGCGCATGGTGTAAAAACTCTTATTTACTCAAGTACATGTGCTACTTATGGAGAACCAGAAAAAATGCCTATCACAGAAGAAACTCCTCAGGTGATTAAGGATATCTGATTGCTTCGATGGACTTGACCTTATTGGCGTCTAGTTTTGCTGGCTAAAGGCCATTCTGTTTGCCGTTGATATAATGTCCTTGATAAAACCTTCTAATGCTTTCGTCTAAGGTACTGTATGTGTAAATGGTAACAAATGTGATTTCATGTGCAATGCAGCTACCTATCAACCCATATGGGAAGGCCAAAAAGATGGCAGAGGATATCATTTTGGATTTCTCAAAGAGATCCAACATGGCAGTCATGATCCTAAGGTCTGTTGCTGATGGTAACAACTTCGGGTATGAAATCTTCTGGAGTATGGGACTAATTTCTTTCTCTACATTGATAGATATTTCAATGTCATCGGGTCAGATCCAGAGGGAAGATTAGGTGAAGCCCCGAGACCTGAACTACGAGAACATGGGCGTATATCTGGTGCTTGCTTTGATGCAGCACTAGGTATCATACCAGGGTTGAAGGTATTTTCCTCATCTTTCCTAATGTTATTTAGATCATTTATAAAGTCTTCTATGAACAGGAACAGGATGTTGCATATTTTATAAAAATGATAAGATTCTTGGTTTTATTCATAGGTTAAAGGAACAGACTACCCAACAAGTGATGGAACTTGCATCAGAGACTATATTGATGTTACTGATCTCGTTGATGCTCATGTGAAGGCCCTTGACAAGGCAAAGCCTAGCAAAGTTGGCATATTCAATGTTGGTACTGGAAAAGGTTGCTCTCTCTCTCTCTCTCTCTCTCTCTCTCTCTTCTTTGTGTGTCTCTCTGATAAATAATGTTCTTTGTTACTTTCAGGTAGATCTGTGAAGGAATTTGTGGAGGCCTGCAAAAAGGCAACTGGGGTGAACATTAAAGTGGATTATCTCGAACGCAGACCAGGGGATTATGCCGAAGTTTATAGCGATCCTTCAAAAATCAATCATGAGCTCAACTGGACCGCGCGCTACACCGATCTTCAGGAGAGCCTCTCGATCGCATGGAGGTGGCAGAAATCACATCCAAATGGTTACGGGACACGGTCGGTCATGGCTGTTTGATCATCTCTTGTAGATGTGGGTTTCCATTGTAAGTCATTTTACGGGGTCATCATTGCTTGCTTTGATGAGAAGAGGAGTCGGGTTTGTGGGGGCATTGAAAAGGAACGAGACATAAATTAGAAATATGATCTTACCATAGAAAAGACAGGAATGGAGATGATTTGTTATTTTTACAAGTTCTAGGAGGAACCCAATAAAGAACGGAGTTGATAGTTATATTTTCCTGTTATTCAATTTCTTTTGTATAATTCTTAAAATTGTGATTAAATGTCATGTTTATTCTTTTCTCTAGATGAATATAGAATTATTTTGATGAAATACGTGCTTAGGACTTCCATGAGCTCTTCATTCTTCTCTATACAATGGTTAAGGTAAAATATCATTTACAAATACTTCTTAATATCATTCTTCTCTATTTAAAATAAATTAGAAATAACAAAAAGAGTTTATCAATAGAAAATTCCAATCTAAAATATCATTTACAAATACTTCTTAATAATATACGTAAAATGATCAATGATCAGAATAAATCCTAAATCGATTGGTTTGTATTCACGTTTAGATGGAGTAACTACGATAGTTTATGCAACGTTTGCTCATCACTAATTAATCTTCTTTTGATGCCATATCCTCGTTAGGCTGCACGAGGTTACGACCGTATCAATCGCCATCTCTCTCTCTCTCTCTCTCATTCGTCATCCTCAATGAAATCTAAGTTTCCTTTCCATCTCTCAAGCTCTCCTCGCGACTATATTCCATCTCTCTCTCTCTCTCCCTCTCTCTCTCTCTCTCTCTCTCTCTCTCTCTCTCTCTCTCTCTTTCACGCACACATTCAATTTGTTGTAGACTTTTAAGGCATGTCTGTCTTCCTTTCGCGATTGTCAAACCATGAGCAAAGAAACTGCGGTGGAAACTTCTGAGTGGTAGTGCCGTGGACACGAAGGAGAAGAGGATGATTTGATGGCAGCTGAGAACTACTTGCCCATTGGAGGAGATTATGATGAGTAGTGGCTTTCGAAAAGGATGTGAGTGAGACGTGTCATGTCAAACAATAATGGACACGACATTTATCTTAGTAGAATTCGATTATGTATCGATAAGTTTCTCAACAAAGACTAATAGTCCCCTTCCTAAAACCATTTCTTTCCATTTCCTGCCCTCGCATCGTCTTGCTTTCCTCTGAAGATTTTAGTTTCATGTGGAATTCTATAAAGTTCCAACATATATGAGAATAATCTCCCACCATTCCTCATATCCGAGAATAAACTTGTGCGTGCTAGTGCCGTGGACACTAACCAGAAGATAGATTAGCGGCGGACCGGAAGAATAAGTGCTTCCGAAGTTGCTCCTTGTGGCCTGCTGATCACGACAGCTCCTTGTGGCGGGCTGGTAATCTCGCACGGCTATAGCGTGGTGAAGTTGGAGTTGGGGCACACCGACGACGATGAAATCCAGGAGGAGCAGAGTCATCGGCGCCGCAAATGGAGTCTTGAGATGTTAGAAAACGATCCAACTGTCCAATCTGAAACACTCGTCGATATCAAATGGATAGAAGTCGTTCCGGAAGATCTGCTTCCTTGCCTTCGACAGCTGACGATTTCTCACTGTCGTCTCGTCGGTCCTTCGACTTGCATCGTCAAAGATTCCGAAGCTAAGCGGCTGCACCAATACGAAACAAGTGATCCTTGAGGCACAAGCAGAGGTGGCGTCTGCTTTCCCTGCTCTTGTGAATTTTAAATGCTTTTATGAATTTTGGATCATCTCTTTTCTGGTATGTTGTCACTCCTTCTTCCTTAGCTGTGATGGAGCAAAGTGACAGGAGTAGGGATCATTTTTCTGAGTTCCTACTAGTGAGAGAAAGTAATTTTAGTTCCTGTGAACTACTGACAGAAAGAGCTAAACTAACCAACTGATATATAAAGTAATATAGTGCACAGTCTTTAATTATGAACTATGGGTAATAGAAAATTCTTAATCCAGCCCGAATGCAGATGCACCTAAACAGCTTGGAGAAGGGAAATAATACATTACATCAAGTTGAAACGAGCATCTTCTGTCCTTACACATCATTTGTATTGCTCGTTGGATTTAGCCATGGTTGCAAGCAGTACACAAAACTCATCTTAGATCTGGTAAGAACTGCTCTCACCATCACTGTATCATCATCATCATCTTTCAGGTCAGACTCCCTCGCTCGAGTTTCATTTCCCCTAATCAGATCTTCTATGCAAATAATTGCACTAGTACAGCTCGCAGGATAGTCATAGGGACAGCAGCTGATCTTCTTACTTTTCTGCAGATATACTGAGGGAACTGTCGTCCATCTTCCACATGAACTGCTCCGATAGACTTCTTCCGGACTTCGAGGTTAGCATCTTATGCTTTCGCTTCTGCCTTTCCATCTCGATAGCACTGTCATCCACAGGTTTTGCTAGTAAGTAACCATTTTTCTGAAACATACCACCGTAATAGGCACCTTTCAATCAGAAACCTAACATATTTTCCATCAGATTCTTGCAATCTCATGCTTTATCGATGCATATATTCATCAGGAACACATTCTATGGAACCGATCTGTTTGTAAATATTGTAGAAAGATGGAAAATCCATGTAGTTTTGGAGTATGAGCCTTTTTTTTCTAGGGCATGTACTGTAAGCGACCAGTGAAACGAGTGGACAGAGGTGGCAAGAGAAGGGTATGAAAAGCCTAAAGATATTAATGTGATACACAAAATAGACATTATGAAAGGTTGGTAGAGGAAGAACATGAGCACACACTATTACAAATCCATCTCCAAATAAAAGATTATGCTTAGGATGTGAAGGAGGCTACAGACATTGATCGACAGTATAATAATAATATAAAAAATAAAAGAACTAAATGATGAATATGGAAAAAGAGAGATAATAGAAGATATTTAATTAAAATCGAATTTTTACAGAGCCGGCCAAACCAAAGTTCAAACATATGGACCACATCTCTATGAACCCTACAAGTCTCTGGAAGTCATGTGGGCACACACAGAGCAATTAAGACAATTAAGACAACAACGGATGCTGTAATCAAATTCTCTATCTTTATTCTAAAAGGAAAAAAAACTTACTCTGAAATCAAATGCAAAGGTCACATTCCATCTGATCTCTCAGGATATGACCGAATCCCACTGCCGTATGCATTATTTCCCCGACAGCTAGTAAGTAGTCTTCTTCGTGGTGCTTAGCCACCCAAGAACTCGAGGAAGAAGACGACAATGGCGAAGAATAGGAGTAACAAGACGGAGCAAGTGCTTAAGATTTTGATTACTGTCATCAGAGTTCCTGGCTTTGGAGTCCTGAAAGTGAGCAGCTTCACGCTGAAACTGGATAGAAATGCGAAGAACATCACCAACACGCAGAGCTTGAGCTGCAATTCACTGCCTTTTCTGCCGATAAATCCTGAGAAGGCGCCCATAAGACCTCCGAAGCTGATGGATGTCGTGGTAGTAGCGACCTTGGAAATGAGTTTGAGCTTGAGATCATGACCAACGTTGGTAGTAGTGCGCGGTCCGTGCGGCTGTTTCTGGGTGCTGTGCCACTCTATGCAGAACCAAAGAGTGACTCCAATAAATGGCGTCGGCAGGAGAACCAGTACAAGGAAGACGTCAAGGAAAGCAGAAGCCGCCGTGGCGGCTATGAGTGCCAATGAGCCCAGCAGAGAGTAGCTGAGTGCTTTGAGGAGCTTGGTAAGGAACTCCCTGGTGCTTTGCTGCTTGAAGCTTGGTGGGACTGAGCTGAGCAGCATCAACAGAAGGCCGAACATGGCGGCGAAGAACATCTGAAAGATGCAGATCTTCGTGTTTATGGTAAGGGCTTGATCCGAATGACTTTTAGCGGTCCCAATAAGAGTAGTTATCAGCCCACTGAATGCAAGGGAGACAACAGTGGATGAGAGACCCAACGAATGTTTCAGCTCTGATTTATAGCTCGCATATCCTGTGGAATTCTGATCATGATCATCCCCTGCGTGGAATATGAAGTAGAGGAGGGTGCCGAGAAGCAAACATCCCGGAAGCAGGGCTGCCAGAAACATGGAGCGTTTATGGAGGAGAGTTGAGAAACCAGCAGCTGTAAGGATGAGGAGAGCGCATGAAAGGACGAGGAGGAAAACGGTGGTCACATGCTGGCCTCTGTGGACACTGTGATCCTTGCGACTTAGCAAATTGATGGTGATGAACATTAGGGTTACTCCACAGAGAAGACTGCAGGTGGTGAGGAAGCCGCAGATAAGAAGGTGCAATTCGTTTGCATGGCCTTTCAGATCTCGCTGTGCTATGAAAACTGCAAACACTGCCATTAAGCTGATGATTATATCAATGAAGGCGAACTGTAGGATTTGCTTCAACTTGGATTCATAGCTACATGTTTCATGACCTCTTGCAACTTCACCTCTTTCTGCCTGAATCAAAGATAGACAAAATCAAAATCCTCAGATTCTTGAGAAAAGAAGAAATAGAAGACCTAAAGGGAGGGATAAACATGAAGAAGACAACGCAATGAATAAATACATGTTTCCATCCGATAAACATGAAGAAGACAATGAAGAAGACAACGCAATGAATAAAACCTATTGTTGGAAGTTGTTTATAGCCAATAGAAGAAGAACTAAAACATGTGTCTTTGTCCTATCAAAAATTTATTTTGAGGCTTAAACAAGTCTTGAGAAGTTGCAAATCTTCCCAAGAAGCTTAATTTCTTGCATATGTAAATTTGTTTGGGGGATCCAAAAAGAAAAAGATGTGTCAGGAAATTCAAGGAAAAAAAAGCAGAAATTCTGAAGAAGGAACTGAGTGCTTACAGCTTCCCATGAGTTCTGAAATATGCCATCGACCGTTGACCGCAACTGGATCTCGGTCGTGGAAGGAACAGTGGTTTGGTGTTGCTGCGAGACAATCAAACATCAGATTAGTGAAGAAGAGGATCAAGGAGGAGTGGAGTTTGTGAAAGAGCGAGCAGATCTGTGAGAGAGAGAGAGAGAGAACTTCTCCGGTTTGGTTGCAGAAGAAGAAGAAGAAGGGATGAGAAGAACCTGAGGCCTTGAGCGAGACTCTGATGGTGGATTCAGAGAGAGAGAACTTCTCCGGTTTGGTTGCAGAAGAAGAAGAAGAAGAGGAAGAAGGGATGAGAAGAACCTGATGACTTGAGCGAGACTCTGATGGTGGATTCATCTTGCAGATTTCGACCGATAAGGAGAGAGGGTGGAGTGGAGAAAGCAATGACAAGTATGATGTGGTATCTGATGATTTTATAGTTTTCGAGTATAAGGAGTGAGGGAGGGAAGTTTCTAGGTCCTTCTTCTTCCTTCTTCTTCCTTCTTCGTTGGGTAAAGAGAGGAAGCAAAATGGAGACGCTTCCTCCGCGTTCTCCGTTCTTCTGATTTGTAGCCACGTGAACGCTTTGGCAACAAAACTATTGACTTCAGCCACCCTCTCATCTCTCTCTCTCTCTCTCTCTCTCTCTCTCTCTCATGTCTTTAATAAGCCGAAAAACAATATATAAAAATAATTAATTTAGATTAAATAAATAAATAAATAATTTAATGAGCCCAATTAGTACATTAGTTCCGTCAGTCTCCTTGCTAGCGGATGCACATTAGTGCGATGTGCTTATCCACGTTGACGGGGATGACAACACAATGTCGGGGTCTTATCCTCTTATCAGCTGGTTTCCGGGTGATCAGATGCATTCAAATCGGACCGAACCGAATTGTTTTTTTCGATTCAATTTAGATAAGATAGTTTGAATCAAAATTAATTCTAATTTTATCTAATCAAATCGTTTCGAAACTTATTAATTCGGTTTGATTAATCAATTAATCGATTTATTTATTTTAAATGCCTTTATATATATATATATATATATATATATATATATATATATATATATATATACACACGAAAGATGTTCATTCGCTTAAGCTATGATCCAAATAGATCCATCCGAAACTGACCTATTCTTTAATTAGAAAATAATATACGGAAAAAAAAAAAAGATGATTGACAAGGTGTCGGTGCGCGTAGTCAAGTCTACCAACTCCCATATGGCTATTGCACCCATCAAGATTCTCTTTTATGTAACATTTTTAACTAATCATTTTCTTACAAAAAATAAATAAATAATATTTGACTCAATAAAATGATCTTAATATTTTTAAAATGCTTTAGTTGTATTATTATATAATTTTTAAAATCTAAATCTCAAAAACTAATTGGCCTATCTAATATTTTAACCCTAAAATCTTATATTCTAATAGATCGTCAAAATCATTGTTATGATATCATTAAATTATCACATATCATATTTATAAAAAAAATTAAATTATTATTTTATCATTCATAATTTACAGAAGACACTTTATTTTTTTCATCCTTGAATTCAAGTCCCTATCTTCGTGGTAAAACTAAAAGCGAAGAAAATGTCTCTAAAATCTAAACCTTAGATTTATTACCAAGTAGTAGATTATTCTGAAAATAAATATAAGATAAAAATATATCAATAATCACACATGCTAGGAATATTTAAAAAATTATAAAAATAATCTTCAATATTTATGAAACATATGTAAATATCAATAATTTAATATGAAATAATAATTTATTGATTCATTAAAAATCATACATCAAAAAAATAATGATAATTCTTATGTAATAAATAAAAATATACATTAGTTATATACAACACATACATAACAAAGACGTACATTACACTCGATGGTGTACTCTCCCAATAACGAATGGAAAGACATACTCAATGGGATGAATTCACTTCAACGGTAGATAGAGAGAACCCATATCATATTCCCAATAATGGATAGAGTGATATCTCTCGTATACACAAATATGAATAATCTAACTATCATATTTGATAGCTTGCTAATCTCCGAATGGAGTCACTTTACCTATCCTCAAAAGAGATATTTACCTATCCTCAAAAGAGATACATAAATAGCCATGATCATTAATCCATTCATTTACACATGTATCCAAGAAATAGTATAATAAAATACTATGAGGAACCATATTTTATGTATAATCTGTTAAACTATATCCATTAGTTGCTCCATACTATAATAGGCATGCAACTCCTTTCATAGGTTACCCTTGTAATGTAGACCACTAACATAGTTACATATACTACATGTAACAATCATATTAATATCATAAACTTAAAAAGTTAAAAACTAATAATCATTTTCAAATAATACTTTCAAATAAAATTTTTAAATTCATCAAATCATAAAAACATAAGAAATCAATGACTTAATTCTCAATCAACCAAAACCTAATTGGAATAGCTCAATTAACTTGAACAAAATTCTATTCAATTAGGAGCTAACGAAACCAATATCAAATCCTTATAGGACTGATATTGAATTACCATAGACTGGTCAATTTAGATTTGATTGATTTCGATTAGGGCAAGTAGTTTTGAACTAGTCAAGTTGGTCTAAAATCACCCAAAATCTGTTTGAATCAATAAAATATTATGATTCAGTCAATTAACGAGCTTAAACCAATAATAAGATAGGAAATTAGACTATGTTGTATAGTGCTAAGTCAAACCAAATCAACTCATATGAGTCTTAAATGAGTCATGTGCGCTGCACATGCCTATCCCAAATAATATGTTAGGTTGAGGTACAATGGGATGTATAGAGGAACGATAATGTGCCTAACACCAATCGCATAGTTGGGTAGGCTGAACTTCGTGGACTGAGCTGAGCCTTACCACTAAATTAGGTTACGCTTAGTTCACGGGTTAGGTCATACATCGACACATGAGTTTGGGTTATATCCGATCACATCAATTGAGTCGTACTTGGCCACATAAGTTGGATTATGCTTGGTCATATGGGTTGAGTCATATATTACCATATGGGTTGGGTTATACATGATCATATGAGTTGGGTTATGCTTGGCCACATGAGTTGTCATATTTTATCATATGAGTTGGGTCCTACATAATCACATGAGTTGAGTCGTATTTGACTATATAGGTTGAGTCGTGGCTACATGGGCTAGGTCATGCCTGACCATATTAGTTGAGTCAGACATGGCTATATGGGTTGGGTCATGCTTCGTCACATATGCTATGTTATACATAACTAAATGAGCTAGGTTATCATGCTTGGCCATATAAATTTGAGTCATATGGGCTAGATCATACATGGCTACATGGGCTAGATCATGCCTAACCACATGAATTTGGTGTACATGACTACGTAAGCTAATTCATGTATAGTCAGATAAGTTGGGTCATACATGACCACAAGGGTCGGGTCGACCCAATTTAACAAATCAACATGACTTACGTCAGACCTACTCAGACTCATTTTATTAAATTATATTTTAATATTTTAAATTATTATAGAGTAATTTAAACCTATGAATTAAAAAATTTAAATTCATGATCTTAAATTTAAAACTAATTAAATTATAGAAATTCACACATAATTCTTAAAACACATATAGATCTAATTAAAAATTAAAATTATTATGTTAATTCAAAAATAAAATTTTTAACAATTAAATCAATTTTAAAATTCACTTAAGCTTAAGAGACCATTATAAGTAAAATAATCATTCAAACATCATAAATCAATTATCATTATTTATTAATCATAAAAATTAAAAAATAAAAATATTATTATATATCATAAAATTATAATAATCATAATATTAAATATTTCAAAACAAGAGAAATAAAAGAGGAGGAGCCTACAAGATGAGCTCTCCGTTAGTAATGATTTAATTTTATTTTACTTTCACACACAAAGATAAAAATATAATATTTATTTCTTATGGTTAAAACACAAAAATAAAATATAAACTTTTTACTTCCTAAAAGTTACATCACTCATTAGAAATAAATCAATTAATAATTTAATTAATTAGAAAATTTTCTAACATATCCATATAATTAAGGAAATCAATTTTAATCATTTCCTTAATCATACTACATAAATAAGGAAGTTAATAATTTAAATAAAGTAATATATTATTCATATTAATTAATTAATGTTAAGAAAAAAAATCAATGAATATAAAAAGATATATCTTTTTTAAAGATGTTTAAGAGTTTTATGTTCTTCATTAGATAATTTTTAATTTAACTGCCGTCGGAGTTGGGGCACACCGACGACGATGAAATCCAGGAGGAGCAGAGTCATCGGCGCCGCAAATGGAGTCTTGAGATGTTAGAAAACGATCCAACTGTCCAATCTGAAACACTCGTCGATATCAAATGGAAAGAAGTCATTCCGGAAGATCTGCTTCGTCGCCTTCGACAGCTGACGATTTCTCACTGTCGTCTCGTCGGTCCTTCGACTTACATCGTCCAAGATTCCGAAGCTAAGCGGCTGCACCAATATGAAACAAGTGATCCTCGAGGCACAAGCGGAGGTGGCCTCTGCTTTCACTGCTCTTGTGAATTTGAAATGCTTTTATGAATTTTGGATCATCTCTTTTCTGGTATGTTGTCACTCCTTCCTCCTTAGCTGTGATGGAGCAAAGTGACAGGAGTAGGGATCATTTTTCCGAGTTCCTACTAGTGAGAGAAAGTAATTTTAGTTCCTGTGAACTACTGGCAGAAAGAGCTAAACTAACTGATGTATAATATAGTGGACAGTCTTTAATTATGAACTATGGGTAATAGAAAATTCTTAATCCAGCCCGAATGCAGATGCACCTAAACAGCTTGGAGAAGGGAAAGAATACATTACATCAAGTTGAAACGAGCATCTTCTGTCCTTCAAAATCATTTGTATTGCTCGTTGGATTTAGCCGTGGTTGCAAGCAGTACTAAAAACTAATCTTAGATCTGGAAAGAACTGCTCGCACCATCACTGTATCATCATCATCATCTTTCAGGTCAGACTCCCTCGCTCGAGTTTCATTTCCCCTAATCAGATCTTCTATGCAAATAATTGCACTAGTACAGCTCGCAGGATAGTCACAGGGACAGCAGCTGATCATCTTGCTTTTCTGCAGATATATTGAGGGAACTGTCGTCCATCTTCCACATGAACTGCTCCGAGAGACTTCTTCCGGACTTCGAGGTTAGCATCTTGTGCTTTCGCTTCTGCCTTTCCATCACGATAGCACTGTCATACATAGGTTTTGCTAGGAAGTAACCAGTTTTCTGAAACATACCATCGTAATAGGCACCTTTCAATCAGAAACCTAACATTTTTTCCATCAGATTCTTGCAATCTCATGCTTTATCGATACATATATTCATCAGGAACACATTCTATGGAACCAATCTGTTTGTAAATATTGTAGAAAGATGGAAAATCCATGTAGTTTTGGAGTATGAGCCTTTTTTTTTCTAGGGCATGTACTGTAAGCGACCAGTGAAACGAGTGGACAGAGGTTGCAAGAGAAGGGTCTGAAAAGCCTAAAGATATTAATGTGATACACTAAATAGACATTATGAAAGGTTAGTAGAGGAAGAACATGAGCACACACTATTCGAAATCCATCTCCGAATAAAAGATAATGCTTAGGATGTGAAGGAGGCTAACAGACATTGATCGATAATATAATAATAATATAAGAAATAAAAGAACTAAAAGATGAATATGGAAAAAGAGAGATAATAGAAGAGATCATTTTAAATAAATAGAACGAAGTTGAATTAGAATGTATCAATTTTTATTTTTATTTGTAAGCTCCTTAATTTGAAACTATTTTTTTAAATTGATGATTTTGCTCTGATCACATGATAAAAGAAAGATAAGTCTAAATGATGTCGCAAAAATAAATTTAATTTATCATTTTAATATGTGATTATATTTTTTTTAATCAAAATCGAATTTTTATAGAGCTGGCCAAGCCAAAGTTCAAACATATGGACCACATCTCTATTAACCCTACAAGTCTCTGGAAGTCTTGTGGGCACACAGTGAGCAATCAATACATCAATCTTATGTTATTTATGGACAAGCCCTAAAACCATATGGGCCATGTCTCGGATGTTTTTTTGATGACAACAACTGATGCTGTAATCAAATTCTCTAGCTTTTTTCTCAAATAAAAAGACTTACACTGTAATCCAATGCAATGGTCACATTCCATGTGATCTTTCAGGATATGACCGAATCCCACTGGCTTCAACATGACATGAGCATTTTCCCGAGCAGCAAGTAAGTAGTAATTTTCGTGGTGCTCAGCCACCCAGGAACTCGAGGAAGAAGACGATAATGGCAGAGAATAGGAGCAACAAGACAGAGCAAGTGCTTAAGGATTTGATAACTGTCATCAGAGTTCCTGGCTTTGGAGTACTGAAAGTGAGCAGCTTCACGCTGAAACTGGACAGAAATGCGAAGAACATCACCAGCACGCAGAGCTTGAGCTGCAATTCACTGCCTTTTCTGCCGATAAATCTTGAGAAGAGGCCCATAAGACCTCCGAAGCTGATGGATGTCGTGGTAGTAGCGACCTTGGAAATGAGTTTGAGCTTGAGATCATGACCAACGTTGGTAGTAGTGCGCGGTCCGTGCGGCTGTTTCTGGGTGCTGTGCCACTCTATGCAGAACCAAAGAGTGACTCCAAGAAATGGTGTCGGCAGGAGAACCAGTACAAGGAAGACGTCAAGGAAAGCAGAAGCCGCCGTAGCGGCTATGAGTGCCAATGAGCCCAGCAGAGAGTAGCTGAGTGCTTTGAGGAGCTTGGTAAGGAACTCCCTGGTGCTTTGCTGCTTGAAGCTTGGTGGGACTGAGCTGAGCAGCATCAACAGAAGGCCAAACATGGCGGCGAAGAACATCTGAAAGATGCAGATCTTCGTGTTTATGGTAAGGGCTTGATCCGAATGACTTTTAGCGGTCCCAATAAGAGTAGTTATCAGCCCACTGAATGCAAGGGAGACAACAGTGAATGAGAGACCCAACGAATGTTTCAGCTCTGATTTATAGCTCGCATATCCTGTGGAATTCTGATCATGATCATCCCCTGCGTGGACTATGAAGTAGACGAGGGTGCCGAGAAGCAAACATCCCGGAAGCAGGGCTGCCAGAAACATGGAGCGTTTATGGAGGAGAGTTGAGAAACCAGCTGCTGTAAGGATGAGGAGAGCGCATGAAATGACGAGGAGGAAAACGGTGGTCATATGCTGGCCTCTTTGGACACTGTGATTCTTGCGACTTAGCAAATTGATGGTGAAGAACATTAGGGTTACCCCACAGAGAAGACTGCAGGTGGTGAGGAAGCCGCAGATGAGAAGGTGCAATTCGTTTGCACGGCCTTTCAGATCTCGCTGTCCTATGAAAACTGCGAACAGTGCCATTGAGCTGATGATGATATCAATGAAGGCGAACTGTAGGATTTGCTTCAACTTGGATTCATAATAGCTAGATGTTTCATAACCTCTTTCTGCCTGAATCAAAGATAGACAAAATCCTCAGATTCTTGAGAAAAGAAGAAGTAGAAGACCTAAAGGCAGCGATAAACATGAAGAAGACAACGCAACGAATAAATACATGTTTCCATCCGATACAGAAAAACCTATTGTTGGAAGTTGTTTATAGCAAGCAAATAGAAGAAAAACTAAAACATGTGTTTTCGTCATATCAAAAATTTATTTTGAGGCTTAAACAATTCTTGAGAAGTTGCATATCTTCCCAAGAAGCTTAATTTCTTGCATATGTAAATTTGTTTGGGGGATCCAAAAAGAAAAAAGATGTGTCAGGAAATTCAAGGAATAAAAAAAGCAGAAATAATAAACAGTGATTTATATTATGCTGAGAAGGAACTGAGTGTTTACAGCTTCCCATGAGTTCTGAAACATGTCATCGATTATTGGCCGCAACTGGATCTCGGTCGTGGAAGTAACAGTGGTTTGGTGTTGCTGCGAGACAATCAAACATGAGATCAGTGAAGAAGAGGATGGAGGAGGAGTGGTGTTTGTGAAAGAGCGAGCAGATCCGTGAGAGAGAACTTCTCCGGTTTGGTTGCAGAAGAAGAAGAAGAAGAAGGGATGAGAAGACAACAACCTGAGGACTTGAGGGAGACTCTGATGCTGGATTCATCATGCAGATTTCGACCGATAAGGAGAGAGCTGAGTTCAAGAGAGGGTGGAGTGGTGAAAGCAGTGACAGATATGATCTGGTATCTGATTATGATCTGGTTTTCGTGTATAAGGAGTGAGGGAGGGAAGTCTCCTGATCCTTCTTCTTCTTCCTGCTTCGTCGGTGAAAGAGAGGAAGCAAAATGGAGAACGCTTCCTCCGCGGTCTCTCTTTTCTTCTGTACTGTAGCTTCGTCAACGTTTCGTCCCAAAAAATATATATCCTCTCGTCTCTCTCTCTCTCTCTCTCTATTTCTCTAATGGCGAGCCGACAACAATATACAAAAATAATTAATTTAGATTAAATGAATAAATAAATAATTTAATGAGCCCAATTAGTAAAATCATAAATAGAATCGAATTTTTTCATCTCTCAAATTTCAAATAAGATGATCGAATCAATAATTATCTTCACGTTGACTGAAAAGTTTCTTTGGTCAAACCAATTCGAGGAAGCTTCATTCGTACGCAGGTGATCATGTCAGCTTCCTTGCCGTCGGATGCACGGTAGATGTGCACGTTAGTTTGATGGCCTGATCCACGTTGACGGGGATGACAACACAATGTCGGCAGATCAGCCAGTTTCCGGGTGTTCAGATCCGAACCGAATCCAATTGGTTTTTTTTGGATTCGATTCATTTCAAAACTTATTACTCCATTCTGATTAACCAGTTAGTTAATCGATTTATAATTTTAAATATAATTTTAAATAAAATAAAATAAAATCAATTTAATTTAAATTTATTTTAATATATATATATTATATGGTTAGTTTATTTTTAAAAAAATTATTAATAAAAATATAATATGCCAAAATTAGTAAAAAAAGAATAATCTTAGAAAAATATAAAATATAAGATTGATAATATTAACTATCCTCCTAAACATAAATCTTTATTTAAATTAAATAATATATGATAATATTTAAAAATTAAAAATGTAATTCGATTATCAAGTAAGGATTTTATACGTAGAGGAGTGGACCATAAATTAAGAAAAGAAGATAAATAAATGAAAGATGGAGAGCAACATATAAAAGAGAAGTGATAGATGAGGATGAGACGAAGTGAAGACACAAGAGACGAGGCGATGTGAGAGGTAGTCCGAGGAAGAGATAAGGACGAAAGGAGAGAGACTCTAAAATGAATTAAGGTAAGGGTAATTAAATAATCTTATTATTTTGTGTGGGTTATGCAAAACCCATTCATTTTGTTTATTTTTTTGTTTTTTAACAAAATCGTCTAATAAGCCAATCAAATTGATTAGTGATTTAGTTCTCAATTTTTTCGATTTGATCACTCGATTCAATTGTCTTTTTTTGTAGGGATATTCAGATTTTTTTTATTTTTTATTTAATCAGATTCCATTAATTTATATCGATCCGATTCGATTCTAGTTTTTTATTATTCTAGTTTTGTTCTGATTTAAATTAAATATTGATCGGATCTACGGCTACTTCAATAGTACGTGTGATATCGTAACATTTGGTCCAATCTAACTCAGATTCGATCCGGTCGGTCCACGCGCCAAGTTGGGACCGAGAGATATTTATTCGATTAAGGTATGATCCAAATAGATCCATCCGAAACTCACCTATTCTTTAATTAGAATCCAACGTACGGAGAAAAAGATCGGTCAGATATGGCGGCTGCTGAGTCGGTTGGTTTGTCAATTCTGCCAACTCCGGTGGCCATTGCACTCATCGATCAATCATCTCACCGAAGCAATGCATCGATGAACAATCCCGCTGGTCTTGAAGGCTTTGGCACAAAGAGTATTGTGCCGTCTTCTCCATTACAATTCTGCTAGTTCATAGTTTTCTTCTATGCATGTTTGTCCTCGACAATCTGCAAGATTTGATTGTACTATTTTTGCTTCCCATATGCATGCACACAGGTGAAATTGCTTCGCGTATGTATTGATCGATTGCTCACTGTGTGCCCACATGACTAAAGAAAAACTGTGATGGGGTTGAATGCATCGATCTGATCCAGAGAAATAGAGAATCGGATGACGCAGCTGTGCATTAAAACCAAGATGACAGCTTGGAGAAGGGAGAGTTGACTTGACTTATCTTTCAGACAAGTCTAAATATCTTTCCCATACATCTCGTATGCATTGTTTGCTGGATTTGGTGGTGGTTGCAAGCGAACACCTCTCACGGCATCTTTATACACAGTAACGAGGATTTTGGAGAGATCAAATCTCGAACGGACGTTGGGTTTGTCTGTAGGTCTCATTTGATTGATTATGTAATGAACGATTTGCCGGGTTTTGTCTTCTCATCTTGACGAGTCGTTTATTTTATGTTCTGGAAGTTAAAAGAAAGGTATAAGTTTCTTGTATTTTATGTTCCGAGAGACCTGACCACCGTATACGACATATCAGTGTAGCCTTATGGTTTTAAGGAGGAAATCTAGGAAAGCTTAATGGCTGCACTTGCAATTGTTGTGTGTCGATCATGAAGCAGATGAATGGCTCCCTCATCCAAATCCCTCGGTAGCAGTTGTTGTGTTTTTGATGGATCCTGGGCCCTTCACAACTCCTTTGATCCATGGCCACAATGGAGCTGCTTCGAATGCTGCATCCAAATGGGATGAAGCCTACTTACAAAACAAAGTTTAATGCCGGAGGACTAAATATGACTTTTAATTCTTAGGAAGAGGTAATACGAAAACGGATGTTAGGGGATGGCTTGTAAGAAGATTGAGGAAGACGAATTTAGATTGATAAGACAGTAATCTCTTCTTGGTTTTAGTTGCCATGCTTATTTATAGATTCAAAGAAGGTAACCTGTGAGTTTAGATCATCCAAATTTTAGGTTGATAGTCTGATTAGTGCGAATCCTACTTGTTTCCTTGTCTCCCTCTCTCCATGCTAGCAATCGACAGCTAAGAAGGTAAGACGCGACTCCGCATCAACCAACAGGAAAGCTTGGCTTCATTCATTCGCCTTCTCTTCCTCAACAGGTTTGCTCAAAGCTCCTTCCCTCTGTTCATTCATTCATTCTGCTCGTGGATATCTTCTACTATTGACACAGATACTGTGTCGAGTTGGTACGTGTGGTTTCGAACTTCTTTAGAAGATTTACATAGAATCTTATCTCATATATAAGTGATTGGTGCCAACACAATGTTTGTGGTTACAGATGCTGTAGATGAAGAATATTAAATGAAAAAAAAAGTAAGTTTATACCAAAGAGATGGATCTTTCATGATCACTTTCAATGCATTCTTGGCTGCAAATCAGCTTTGAGTGACTTGGGGTTGTTCTAAAAAGATGATCTGTCTTGAATCGATCTGTAATCTACCATTTGATGTGAGGCAACACCTGGGTTTTAGGTCTTTCTATGAACTAAAATAGAAAGATGAGAGAGAGATACTGATTAATAGACTTTTTTTTTCTTCTATTGATCAATATTTGTCATCAGAATTTAATTAATTTTATTATATATCTCATCCAATTATAAAAAATCACATAATCTAACAATTTTTACATCACCGAGTAATACTATACTTTTTAATTTTAATATTTAAAAAAAAGGTTTTATTTTCAATTAAATTATTTTTCATATTTCTTAATTGGATACAATAAATTATTATTATGTGCAAACAATTTTTATCGAATCTTGCGAGACCATTAATTCGATCTTAGGATCTCAGTCCAATAGAATTTTAATTGTCACTATCCCTGAGACAATCCGACCATCACCTAAATACTAAAGTACAGTTAACCATCGCCGCACCGAACCCAACGATAGTCAAATTCCTAGCGGTTTAATTTAATCCAAAAGGTTTAAGATGAGAGGGGGAACAAAATGGCTTTGAGACACAACACGGACCGTCCGATGACAACCACCGTCTCTCTATCTCTCTCAGCGAGTCCAAACAAGACAAGCCGAAGAACACAAACAGTGGAAATTAAATTTATATACCGGCATATTTGGGATCCGCCTGACGTGCAAACAATTCAGCACAGAGCTGCTGCTCCTCAGAGACAGCACACCCTCTGAGTTCATATCTTGCTTCGTTTCCCAAGAGAATACGACCCGTTGACAAACCCCAACCCATGGGTTGCGGATAAATATGTATCAAGTGGACTCCCTGCGGGTTTAATCCGTCACAAGTGGGCTTGGAAGGACGCGCACATCACATGGGGTACAGGTGTACGGCCAACGAGGACAGGCAGGAGGGGGGAGGAGGAGGAGAAGGCATGGCAGTGCGCGCCCGCAGATCCAATCCACCGCACCGCACCGCGCCCCGATTGAGTGGCTTCAGTCTTCCTCGACAATGGATCCGTCATACTTTTCTCACTATAGAATTCATTATGATAGATTAGCGACGGACGGGAAGAAGAAGTGCTTCCGAAGTTGCTACTTGTGGCCTGCTGATCACGACAGCTCCTTGTGGCGGGCTGGAAATCTCGCACGGCGATAGCGTAGTGAAGTTGGAGTTGGGGCATACCGACGACGATGAAATCCAGGAAGAGCATAGTCATCGGTGCCGCAAATGGAGTCTTGAGATGTTAGAGACGATTCAACTGTCCGATCTGAAACACTTGTCGATATCAAATGGAAAGAAGTCGTTCCTGGAAGATATCAAAAAAATTATAGGAGAAGATTGTTCAAAAACTACTAGTAATGACTTCAGCGAGAGAGTCTGACCTGAAACTTGAGCGAGATATAAAGAAGTCGTTTCGGAAGATATAAAGAAGATTGTTAAAAAAATACTAGTAACTGGAGTAAATATTTTATGATTAAAATTGTTCCGACGAAGGTCATGATATCCATCAACTTTGGACGATCGTTGATTAATGAGATAGCTAGTTATCATCTCATATCAAGTGGAGAAGAAATTTTCAAAGAAAGAACGCAGTTGATTAGGTTTTTCTGTTGGAATTAAATTTGTTCAAGTGTCATAAAGATATTCATTTCATTAAAAGAAAAGTTTGAGATTCGTTAAGAAAAAATATATTAAAAGTCTAGGAAAGGATAAGTCAAATTATTTATTGGTTCTTGAAAGGGTTTGTTGAAAGAGAATGATTCATCTTGAATACGATTAATGTAATGTATATTTGTGGACTATATAAACCCCGTATTATCACAGACTTAGCTAATTTTGCCTAAGTCGTGCGGCATCCTTGCGTGTCCGTCCGTAAAGATCAGCCTCCCCGAAACCTCCCATGGTCCCTTAGGACATACAAAAGAGAAAACGAGTTAGAGAAAGCGTCTCACTCGGGATCCACAAGCAAACATTCCAAGAAACACTTCATAGATAATTCAAATTACAAACAGACTTTACAAGCTCTGAATATTTGTACAACAAAAGATCAAAATGGTTCACTACAGATCGAAAATCTCTCATAAGTGTCCACATGACATAACCTTTATTTATAAGCCTAAAGCAGCCACCAAACCCAATTAAAATGAGACTATTAAGCATTTGACCATCCCTTAACATGCTGTGCAAAGTATGAACATACCAAAAAACACGGACATACATAGCATTATATCAAACATCATGAAGTTTATCCATGACAATATGTTAAGTCATGAAAAATATAGAGTTTCTTAAATTATAAAAATTTTGTTGAGAGAAATATAGAAGATTGAAGCTTGTCCTACTCTTTCTCTATTTGATAACTCTATCCCTTCTTCCTATCAAGATTGTTTCTCAAAAGCAATATATGTTTAAAGACATAGTTGGGTTTCTAATAATTTGAAATGCTTTTATGAATTTTGGATCATCTCTTTTGGTATGTTGTCACTTCTTCCTACTTAGATGTGATGGAGAACAGTGACAGGAGTAGGGATCATTTTTCCGACTCCGTGAGCTACTGACAGAAAGAGCTAAACTAACTGATATATAACATAGTTGACAGTCTTTAATTATGAACTACGGGTAATAGAAAATTCTTAGTCCAGCCAAATGCAGATGCACCTAAACAGCTTGGAGAAGGGAAAGAATACATTACATCAAGTTGAGACGAGCATCTTCTGTCCTTCAAAATCATTTGTATTGCTTGTTGGATTTAGCCGTGGTTGCAGGCAGTACTCAAAACTCATCTTAGATCTGGTAAGAACTGCTCGCACCATCACTGTATCATCATCATCTTTCAGGTCAGACTCCCTCGCTCAAGTTTCATTTCCCCTAATCAGATCTTCTATGCAAATAATTGTACTAGTACAGCTCGCAGGATAGTCACAGGGACAGCAGCTGATCATCTTGCTTTTCTGCAGATATATTGAGGGAACTGTCGTCCATCTTCCACATGAACTGCTCCGATAGACTTCTTCCGGACTTCGAGGTTAGCATCTTATGCTTTCACTTCTGCCTTTCCATCTCGATAGCACTGTCATCCACAGGTTTTGCTAGGAAGTAACCATTTTTCTGAAACATACCACCGTAATAGGCACCTTGCAATCGGAAACCTAACATATTTTCCATTAGATTCTTGCAATCTCATGCTTTATCGATACATATATTCATCAGGAACACATTCTATGGAACCGATCTGTTTGTAAATATTGTAGAAAGATGGAAAATCCATGTAGTTTTGGATTTTCCACGAGAGGACAGAGGTGGCAAGAGAAGAGTATGAAAAGCCTAAAGATATTGATGTGATACACAAAATAGACATTATGAAAGGTTGGTAGAGGAAGAACATGAGCACACGCTATTACAAATCCATCTCCAAATAAAAGATTATGCTTAGGATGTGAAAGAGGCTACAGACATTGATCGATAATATAACAATAATATAAGAAATAAAACGAGGTTGAATTAGAATGTATCAAATTTTATTTTTATTTGTAAGCTCCTTAATTTGAAACTATTTTTAAAATTGATTATTTTGCTCTGATCACATGATAAAAGAAACATAAGAAGTCTAAATGATGTCACAAAAATAAATTTAATTTATCATTTTCATATGTGATTATAATTTTTTTTTTTATGAAAATCGAATTTTTATAGAGCTGGCCAAACCAAAGTTCAAACATATGGACCACATCTCTATGAACCCTACAAGTCTCTGGAAGTCATGTGGGCACACAGTGAGCAATCAATGCATCAATCTTATGCTATTTATGGACAAGCCCTAAAACCATATGGGCCATGCTGGGGTGTTTTTGTGATGACAACAACTAATGCTGTAATCAAATTCTCTAGCTTTTTTTCTAAAAGTAAAGAAAGAAACTTACACTGTAATCAAATGCAATGTTCACATTCCATCTGATCTCTCAGGATATGACCGAATCCCACTGACTTCAACGTGACATGAGCATTTCCCCGAGCAGCAAGTAAGTAGTAATTTTCGTTGTGCTCAGCCACCCAGGAACTCGAGGAAGAAGACGATAATGGCAGAGAATAGGAGCAACAAGACAGAGCAAGTGCTTAAGGATTTGATAACTGTCATCAGAGTTCCTGGCTTTGGAGTACTGAAAGCGAGCAGCTTCACGCTGAAACTGGACAGAAATGCGAAGAACATCACCAGCACGCAGAGCTTGAGCTGCAATTCACTGCCTTTTCTGCCGATAAATCCTGAGAAGACGCCCGTAAGACCTCCGAAGCTGATGGATGTCGTGGTAGTAGCGACCTTGGAAATGAGTTTGAGCTTGAGATCTTGACCAACGTTGGTAGTAGTGCGCGGTCCGTGCGGCTGTTTCTGGGTGCTGTGCCAGTCTATGCAGAACCAAAGAGTGACTCCAAGAAATGGTGTCGGCAGGAGAACCAGTACAAGGAAGACGTCAAGGAACGCAGACGCCGCCGTAGCGGCTACGAGTGCCAATGAGCCCAGCAGAGAGTAGCTGAGTGCTTTGAGGAGCTTGGTAAGGAACTCCCTGGTGCTTTGCTGCTTGAAGCTCGGTGGGACTGAGCTGAGCAGCATCAACAGAAGGCCGAACATGGCGGCGAAGAACATCTGAAAGATGCAGATTTTCGTGTTTATGGTAAGGGCTTGATCCGAATTACTTTTAGCGGTCCCAATAAGAGTAGTTATCAGCCCACTGAATGCAAGGGAGACAACAGTGGATGAGAGACCCAACGAATGTTTCAGCTCTGATTTATAGCTCGCATATCCTGTGGAATTCTGATCATGATCATCGCCTGCGTGGAATATGAAGTAGAGGAGGGTGCCGAGAAGCAAACATCCCGGAAGCAGGGCTGCCAGAAACATAGAGCGTTTATGGAGGAGAGTTGAGAAACCAGCTGCTGTAAGGATGAGGAGAGCGCATGAAATGACGAGGAGGAAAACGGTGGTCATATGCTGGCCTCTTTGGACACTCTGATTCTTGCGACTTAGCAAATTGATGGTGAAGAACATTAGGGTTACCCCACAGAGAAGACTGCAGGTGGTGAGGAAGCCGCAGATGAGAAGGTGCAATTCGTTTGCACGGCCTTTCAGATCTCGCTGTCCTATGAAAACTGCGAACAGTGCCATTGAGCTGATGATGATATCAATGAAGGCGAACTGTATGATTTGCTTCAACTTGGATTCATAATAGCTACATGTTTCATAACCTCTTTCTGCCTGAATCAAAGATAGACAAAATCCTCAGATTCTTGAGAAAAGAAGAAGCAGAAGATCTAAAGGCAGCGATAAACATGAATAAGACAACGCAACGAATAAATACATGTTTCCATCCGATACAGAAAAACCTATTGTTGGAAGTTGTTTATAGCAAGCAAATAGAAGAAGAACTAAAACATGTGTCTTTGTCCTATCAAAAAATTATTTTGAGGCTTAAACAAGTCTTCAGAAGTTGCATATCTTTCCAAGAAGCTTAGCAAAGGCTTGAGAATCACTTGTATTAATTTCTTGCATGTGTAAATTTTTTTTGGGGATCCAAAAAGAAAAAGATGTGTCAGGAAATTCAAGGAAAAAAAAGCAGAAATAATAAACAGTGATTCATATTATGCTGAGAAGGAACTGAGTGCTTACAGCTTCCCATGAGTTTTGAAACATGTCATCGATTATTGGCCGCAACTGGATCTCGGTCGTGGAATTAACAGTGGTTTGGTGTTGCTGCGAGACAATCAAACATGAGATCAGTGAAGAAGAGGATGGAGGAGGAGTGGTGTTTGTGAAAGAGCGAGCAGATCCGTGAGGGAGAACTTCTCCGGTTTGGTTGCAGAAGAAGAAGAAGAAGAAGAAGGGATGAGAAGACGACAACCTGAGGACTTGATCGAGACTCTGATGCTGGATTCATCATGCAGATTTCTACCGATAACAAGAGAGGGTGGAGTGGAGAAAGCAATGACAAATATGATCTGGTATCTGATGATGATATAGTTTTCGGAGTGATGAGGAAAGTCTCTAAGTCCTTCTTCTTGCTTCTTCTTCCTTCCTCCGCGTTCTCTCTTTTCTTCTGAACTGAAACCGCGTCGACGTTGCGTCCCAAAAAAAAAAAAATTGACATCAACTACCCTCTCGTCTCTCGTCTCTCTCTCTCTAATGGCGTTAATAAGCCGACAACAATATATAAAATTAATTAATTTAGACTAAATAAATAAATAAATAATTTAATGAGCCCAATTAGTAAAATCGTAAATATAATCGAATATAAAATTAATTCATCTGTAATCAATTTTACTAAAAAATTCTTAAACCAAGATAATAGACTGATATATGTAGAGTTGGTAATTATTTCGATAATTTCAAAATGATTGTGAATCCACCATTAAAACAAAGGAAATGATTGGAGTGATTACATTATTAAAGTAAATAAATAATAAACCAATGAGAAGTATAATGATAGGATTAATAAAATCAAGTTTTTCATCTCTCAAATTTCTAATAAGATGATCGAATCAATAATTATCTTCACGTTGACTGAAAAGTTTCTTTGGTCAAATCAGGTGATCATGTCAGTCTCCTTGCCAGCGGATGCACGGCAGATCTGCACGTTAGTTTGATGGCCTTATCCACGTCGATGGGTCTTATGCTCTTATCAGCAAGTTTCCGGGTGTTCAGATCCGAACCGAATCGAATTGTGTTTTTGGGATTCGATTCGATTAAGGTAGGATAGTTCGAATCAAAATTAATTCAAATTTATTTAATCAAATCATTTCAAAACTTATTAATCCGGTTCGATTAACCAGTTAATCGATTTATAATTTTAAATATATTTTTAAAATAAATTAATTTAATTTAAATCAGAAATTTTGATCTCAGCGATATGATAAGATTTATGAAATTGACCTCATATCATTTATAAAATTAGTTATCTATCCTATTTGATTAATCGGTTTGAATTGATTAGAAACTTAATAATAAATTTAATTGATATTTTTTAAATTAAAATTAATTTAATTCAGTTTGAACTAGTTAAATTAAAAACCATTTATAACTTTTAAAATTAAAATATTGATGAATCGATTTGGACTGATTTTAAATTGGTTTAGGCTAATTTGAACACTGTAGTTTTCTTTTTATAATTTGGACAATTATATATATATATATATATATATATATATATATATATATATATATATATATATATATATATATATATATATATATATATATATATATATATATATATATATATATATATATATATATATATATATATATATATATATATATATATAATTGCTGGGTCAGATTCTACCGTTAGTTTATTTTTTCTAAAAAAAATTAATAAAAATCTAATATGCCAAAATTATTCAAAAAAGAATAATCTTAGAAAAATAAAAAAGATAAGATTAATAATATTAACTATCCTCCTAAACATAAATCTTTATCTAAATTAAATAATATATGATAATATTTAAAAATTAAAAATGCAATTCGATTATCAAGTAAGGATTTTTATACGTAGAGGAGTGGGCCATAAATTAAGAAAAGAAGATAAATAAAGAAAAGATGGAGAGCAACATATAAAAGAGAAGTGATCGATGGAGATGAGGCGAACTGAAGACGATGGGAGAGGTAGTCGGAGGGAGAGACAAGGGCGAAAGGAGAGAGAGTTCGTTTTCTTCATGTAAATACACTCTAAAATGAATTAAGTTAAGGGTAATTAAGTAATCTTATTATTTTGTGTGGGCTATTGTCATGTCACTTATCGCAAGCCTAAAACCTTTTCGTGGCTATTAGAACATTGTCTTTTCCTAGCTTTATATGCCATCTTCGTGCTGTTTATGATTGTGTTGTCCGACTAAAGGAAAACTGTGATGGGGTTGGATGCATCGATCTGATCCAGAGAAATAGAGAATCTGATGACGCAGCTGTACATTAAAACCAAGATGACAGCTTGGAGAAGGGAGAGTTGACTTGACTTATCCTTCAGACAAGTCTAAATATCTTTCCCATACCATCTCGTGTGCTTTGTTTGCTGGATTTAGTTGTGGTTGCAAGCGAACACCTCTCACAGCAGCATCATTATACACAGTAACGAGGATTTTGGAGAGATCAAATCTCGAACGGACGAGTCGTTTATTTTATGTTATGAACGTTATTTCGATTTGCAGGGTTTTGTCTTCTCATTTTGACGAGTCGTTTATTTTATGTTCAGGAAGTTAAAAGAAAGGTATCAGTTTCTTGTATTTTATGTTCCGAGAGACCTGACCACCGTATACGACATATCAGCGTAGCCTTCTCTGGTTTCAAGGAGGAAATCTAGAAAAGCTTAATGGCCGCACTTGCAACTGTTGTGTGTTGATCATGAAGCAGATAAATGGCTTCCTCATCCAAATCCCTCGGTAGCAGTTGTTGTGTCTTTTTATGGATCCTGGGCCCTTCAGAACTCCTTTGATCCATGGCCGCCACAATGGAGCTGCTTCAAATGCTGCGTCCAAATGGGATGAAGCCTTCTTACAAAACAAAGTTTAATGCCGGTGGACTAAATATGACTTTTAATTCTTAGGAAGAGGTAATACGAAAACGAATGTTAGGGGATGGCTTGTAAGAAGATTGAGGAAGACGAATTTAGATTGATAAGACAGTAATCTCTTCTTGGTTTTAGTTGCCATGCTTATTTATAGATACAAAGAAGTTAACCTGTGAGTTTACATCATCCAAATTTTAGGTTGATAGTCTGATTAGTGCGAATCCTACTTGTTTCCTTGTCTCCCTCTCTCCATGCTAGCAATCGACAGCTAAGAAGGTAAGACGCGACTCCGCATCAACCAACAGGAAAGCTTGGCTTCATTCATTCGCCTTCTCTTCCTCAACAGGTTTGCTCAAAGCTCCTTCCCTCTGTTCATTCATTCATTCTGCTCGTGGATATCTTCTACTATTGACACAGATACTGTGTCGAGTTGGTACGTGTGGTTTCGAACTTCTTTAGAAGATTTACATAGAATCTTATCTCATATATAAGTGATTGGTGCCAACACAATGTTTGTGGTTACAGATGCTGTAGATGAAGAATATTAAATGAAAAAAAAAGTAAGTTTATACCAAAGAGATGGATCTTTCATGATCACTTTCAATGCATTCTTGGCTGCAAATCAGCTTAAGTGACTTGGGGTTGTTCTAAAAAGAGAGAGAGATACTGATCAATATAGACTTTTTTTTTTTTTTTTCTATTGATCAATATTTATCATCAGAATTTAATTAATTTTATTATATATCTCATCCAATTATAAAGGGTCACATAATCTAACAATTTTTACATCCTTAAGTGCAATATATTTGACATTATGTTTTAATATGCCATAAGACATTGGCTCGACCGAGTGATACTATACTTTTTAATTTTAATATTTTAAAAAAAGATTGTATTTCCAATTAAATTATTTTTCATATTTCTTATTTGGATACAATAAATTATTATTATGTGCAAACAATTTTATCGAATCTTGCGAGACCATTAATTCGATCTTAGGATCTCAGTCCAAGACAATTTTAATCCTTATAATTTTTATTGTCACTATCCCTGAGACAATCCGACCATCACCTAAACACTAAAGTACAGTTAACCATCGCCACACCGAACCCAACGATAGTTAAATTCCCAGCGGTTTAATTTAATCCAAAAGGATCGAGACGAGAGGGGGGAACAAAATGGCTTTGAGACACAGCACGGACCGTCCGATGACAACCACCGTCTCTCTCTCTCTCTCTCTCAGCGAGCCCAAACAAGACAAGCCGAAGAACACAAACAGTGGAAATTAAATTTATACACCGGCATATTTGGGATCCGCCCGACGTGCAAACAATTCAGCACAGAGCTGCTGCTCCTCAGAGACAGCACACCCTCTGATTTCATATCTTGCTTCGTTTCCCAAGAGAATACGACCCGTTGACAAACCCCAACCCATGGGTTGTGGGGTTAAATATGACTCCCTGCGGGTTAATCCGTCACAAGTGGGCTTGGAAGGGCGTGCACATCACATGGGGTACAGGTGTACGGCCAACGAGGACAGGCAGGGGGGAGGGGGGAAGGAGGAGGAGGAGGAGAAGGCATGGCAATGCGCGCCCCGATCGAGGCGTCGAGCACATGGCCCGCAGTGCGCTCCCGCAGATCCAAACCACCTCACCGCATCGCACCGCACCGCACCGCACCGCAGCAACAACAGACCACATAAATATTACATGAAGCGCAAGACGACAGAAGAGAACGGTTGCGCGAGACAAATATTTACAGGCGAATCGTCGTGCAGAGATTTTGGAGAGGGGAATTCCAAAGGCGAAAAAAAGAAGCCGAAATTAACAGTACTAAGGAAGGGTAAATTTGAACGGGTAATGGAACGACCTTTGATGAACAAGAGGCGGGATTTGCTGCCTAATTCCACGAATTCGATGCCTTGTCGCTCTTGGTCTTCGCGCTGCCACCGCTCCGAGCCGCGGATGCGCCCGGCCCGGCCTTCTCCTTCTTCGGCGGCGAGAACAGCTGGCCGAACCCGAAGACCGGGCTGGACTTTGCGGAGCCGCGGAGGGAGCATACTGGGACGTTGAGGACCGGGGCGACCCGGACGACGTTGGCCGAGTAGGACCGCTCCATCCCCCGCGGCCGCGGCCGTGGCCCGCCCGTGAAGCTTCCGGGGCTGCTCGAGCTCCGCTCCAGCCCGTGGAACACCACCTTCCCCGACGGGTTCATCCGCGGGCTGTCCACCGGCACGGTCAGCGGCGGCGGTGTGGCCATCTCCGATGACCCGGTCCGCCTGATCCGGCTCCGTCCGAGTTCCGTCGCTGCCGGCAGCGGCCGGACCAGCCGGACCATGGGGATGTGGTGGTTGGGCTTGTCGGAGTCGAGGGAGAACCGTGGGAGGTCCTCGTGGTCCGGGCCGGAGGAGGAGGAAGAGGAGAGGGAGAGGCGGGCGGAGATCGAGACCGATTCCGAGTCGGAGTCGCGGAGGAGGGGCATGCTCAGCGACGGCTCGAGCGGGGACGATTTGTGGTTCCGGTGAAAGAAATGCTTCAGGGATCGGGCGTCAGGGTTAGGGTTATTGGACTTGGCGGCAGCAGGGGCGGGCGAAACGTTCTCGGGGTGGTCCGCCTTCGTGATCGCCGCCCGCTTGAGGCCGAGCAGCTCCCGCCATCGGCTGGTGCAGCTCGGCGCGCGGGGAGAGAAGACATAGGGGTCCGAACCAGAGACCTGGGCCACCCTCAGCGACTTCGGCTGTTCCGGCGAGCGGATCTCAGCCACGGAGTGCATCGACACCGGCTTCGTCGCCGCCAGCTGAAGCGGTACCAGCTTCCCATCGGCGAACAGCTCGTCGGCAGGGAGCATGGCGACGGGATGATTGAGCCGGAACTCGAAGTCGACGAAGTCTCCACCAGAATCCTCCCCTTCAGGGCCCACGTCGGCCGGCTCCCCCGCCTTGTCGGCGGCGATGAGATCGCGGCCGAGGGAGATCCTCGAGCCGAGGCGGCAGAAGGCCGATAAGGCCGCCGGCCGGTCGAGGAAAGCCTCTGTCGAGATGGCGACGTCGGTAACCATGGCGGAGGCGGTCATCTATACCATTAAACAAAGAGGTCTCGCAGAATCGGGAAATTACGCCGCGACCAAAGAAGCCCAACGTACTTGAAGATGAAGTACTCCGCCACTCCTGCGGCTCATTTATATAGACCGGTTCGCACTAGGATCGGTCCGGTCCACGATAAGGACGAACACGATGCCGACACGCAAGTGATCATTTTTTGTGCGGGTACAGAGCGGCATTATTCATCCCCACTCGTTCCCGTCGTACCCTAACCTGCGTCGCAAGTGGAGGAGACCGACGCGGGACCCGGTGGCGATCCGAGATGGGTGGAGGAGTGGGTAATCGACGTTGTATTTGCAGGGGCTGAGATTCCTGTGAAGTGTTCCCGTGACGGCCTTGTCGCGCTCCCCACCGTCTAGCTTTGACCGGTACCCCGACGGCCCCTGGCGGTCGCCGTGCTCCCGAGCACGTGACGAGAACGGCGAATCCTCCTCATCTTTGATCCCATCAACGCAGTCTGCTGCGGTTGTCACCTTTAAACTTTATACGGAGACGAGAGCAAAGAAGGGGCGGTTGATTGTTTTGGTGATGGCGTTGCAGCAGCAACTCTTTTTGGAAGTCGTCTCCAAGGACTGCTGCATCAGGTAAAGAGTAGATCACATTGCTGTTGGTTGTCCCATGGTCTCGTAACGTATCTTTTACTTGTTCGAATTCCTTGGTGTGGCGGCCACGTAAGGGGGTCGCCACGTGATATCATGACGGTGGATCTCCTCCTCCTCGTGTCGCCGTGCTGCGGAATTGTGGGGTGGAAACGAGACAGGTGACCTGCAGTACGCTTCGACGATGCCAACAAATGATCAAAATGACCATGCTGCCCATCCTTTCCATGTACGCCGAGAAATGATGCTCCAACTAGGAGGGGCATTTCGGGCAGGCGGTTGTGGGTGCTCCGACGAGTCTCTTTCGAGGGCGTCCCAAGAATCACGAAACTGCCCTCGCCTCACGACGGAAGTCACCCCCCCCCCCCCCCGCTTGTTGGTTTCCTGCCAGCCACGAGATGCTTTCCGACCGGCCACGAAACGTGCCACGAAGGGAAACTGGGCATCGGCTGTGGGGCCCCCGACTGGCCATAATAGTCTCCCCGTGTCTTCTCCATCAACTTAAAACTTTCGGGAACAGTACTAATCCAACATCAGCGTGGAACACAGGTAGTAAACATTTCCTTCTTTCCTTGGTAGGATGAGACAAGTTGCAAACGGTGCTCAGATGTGTTATCATCGACGCTGCAGCAATGCCATGTTCAAGAGAGTCCAAAACGCACTAGTTTGTCCGATACGTGTGCATGGGGAACATGGAGTTTGTCATGGCATGGTTAGATTACATCACGAGTTACTCCCTGGTCGAAGATCAAACGGTTCGGCGGGACTTGGCCCAGCATATCCGACGGCGGACCCGCTTCTACTGTACTGCGAGCGTGAGGTGGCACGAACTCCAAAGCAGATCTCGCAGGCTGATCTCGCATTAACTGATGCTGCAGCCGAGCCTTCACCGAGATCACTAAATGGATATTGGTGACATTGGATTGATGATCATAATGAGATGTTTTTATGAGCATATCTTTGGGCATATTAATGGATCTGATGCTGTGTGTGGAAGTGCAGTGGAGAAGTTACTGTGGCGACAAGCCAAAGGCAAGTCAAAGAACCTGATGTAGAATTTTAGCAGGAACAGTGTCCCATATCCTCACAAACAGAGATAAGCGCGAGGGATTTCTGTGCGTGTTAAGCACTCGGCTCAATGTTTCATCATTATTTCTTGTTTACAGTTCATGCGACTGTTTGGCCTTCGCATTTCCTGCTCAACTTGTGCCAGAGTGCCAACCAACTATTGCTTCAAAGACTTCTCTGGCCACAGCTCGAACAGCGGGGTGTCAGCAGAACACCACCTCACACAAGCAGAAAAAGACTCCTCATTGTTCTCAACAATGTCAAGTTTGGAACTCTGGTTAGCATCCAGAGGGAATCCAGTGGGCAACGTAATACCAGTGGGAGATGGCATTTGAGGGGATGAAGCTCTGTTCTCCTAATGCTGCCACTTCATTGCAATCATGTGCTTTTTTGGTGAAGGAGATTCTTTCAGCTTTGAACCCCCCCTCTCTCAGACGCTAGAGTGGGGGGACAATCCAAGCTTTTAGGTCATGGAACATGGCTTTCTAATAACTAGTCACATGTCTCTTCCTCAAGATCCTTGGTTGAAGAGCATTATTCTATGCCTGGATGGGAGTTTGTGTCATGGCCTCTCTCATTCCAACAAAAGGAATATGAGGATCTGCAATGATTTCTATACTTTTGGCTTTCTGAAAGGACCCTCATTGGAGCCACTAGGAACCATGTGATGGCTTCATGACTTTATGCAGAGCTGCTTGCATTTCATATCCTTGGTCTGTTGGATGGGGATTGAAGGAATGAGTAGCCTAAGTTTGCTGAAGCACCAACCAGGCACTGAGATCGCTATAAAGTTAGCTTGTCTTCTGAATTGGCTTACTTGTAGCTTTGTTGCCTTTTTGTTTGGCTCCATGGCACTAAACATTGCAAGTTTAGTGCCTACTTCACTGAATTGGCAATAACAAGTCAAAGGATTAAAAGCAGATGGGTCAGGCTGGGTTTAGATTTGAAGTAGGCCAATTGTTCAAGTAGCCCAATATCCTCTTCCCACACAACATAGGTTATCTGTCAGTGAGGTCTCGTCACTGATGAGGTAGAAGCCATGTTGATCGACAGTAAGTCCTCTGGTTTCTTGACCTTCACATAGTCTTGAATCAGAACACTAAAAAGCAAACCTGTACTTCTCAGCTAGGCAAGTGGTTATGGGAGGAATCAATGAGCTTCTTTCCAAATAGTGTTCTGCAACTTCGTTTTGACTACCTTATTACTGTGACTTTTTTACTTTTTGATGTTTCAGGTAGCACATTGGGAAATATGCATTTGATTTTTTGTAGCATCAGAGCTATGATTTCTCACATGATATCATAGTCAGCTAAAAGAATTAAGTTTGTTTTTCTTAGTTAATCAGAACTCAGAACTCTATAATTCTGATGAATAGTTGAGAGCACAAAGCTCATCAAACAATTATACAGTGTTTATAGTCTTCAAACTGAATCTTAGCTTTCTTTTTGTTGCTCATCAAGGTTCAATCAGTAAACACTATATAATCAGAACTCAGAAATAACAACTTCAATCTTCACTCTTTCAGACTGTTTTTTGCTGAAGCTAATCAAGTGTTTTGCAGTACAGCATTGGAGAATCTTCCACTATTTCCTGTGTGATGTTTTCTGCTTGGTTCCTGAAGATGTGGCACATGATGTTCTATTGCTTCATGAATAGGTAAATCCTGATAGCTACCGGTAAACATCTCTATAGAATAAACCACTGTATCATTGTAGAATTTTGTTTGCTGAATAGGATGACAAAAGACACAAACTTAAGAATAACATGTATTTTGCTACTTGGATATGATACTGCCTAAATTTAAGTCCTTGTTGATTGATGCTTGATGACAATATATTCTTATGAAGTCTATGCAAGTTTAGCAGTTGAAGTGGATCCATCATAGTTTTTCCTACCACATCCAACTATATTAAATTATTGTCTCTGGAATTCTTCCTCGGTTTTTTGGCTATATGAAATTTAGACTGAGAATTCAGGAGGCCGCAGAGTTGCACATGTTGACTCATTCTTCTCCATGTTTCAGAAACAAAGGATGAGATGCCTCGGACTGAACATTAGGCAACTTGCACTTCTGATGCATTATTCAGTGTTTTCTTGTGCCGATATCATCTCTTTCGTTTTCTTATTTGCGGAATCGTACGACTACTTTTGACTTCCACACGCAGGTCACGAAAGCCAGCTGCAGTTGCGGTCAACAGCCGATGTGTTCTTTGCGATTTCTTAATTGTTTATGCGGATAAAAAAAGTCTGCTGCTGACATTAATTTAAGTTGGATTTTTTCGACCTCAAATTGATAACCTCTTGATATAAGTTCTTGAATTCCTATGAGAACAGCAAGCATTTCAACGCACTGCTTCAAGAAATCTACCTGGATTAGCAAAATGTCCTGTTTTCCTTCAGACAAACAAAGCCTTTACTGTCCTTTATGCACAGTAAACGAATTGCATCTTGTACCATTATATTGTCCCAGCAAGATGTCATTCGGAGAAGTTGATTCTTTAGTGGAAGTCAATGTTTTGAACTGCAACTTTTTTCGACCCAGAATGAATTCTGATGGCCAAGTTGTGTCGAACCAGCAAAAAATTGTCATTTATAATCAATCGCAAGTGTTGATATTCATGTGAACCATCTTTCATATGTATGTAGTTGATGAACAGATTCACTGCAATCTATTCCAGCATGATAATTCTCTAACTAGAAAGCAAAGTTCTAAAGAATATCCAGCAGATGCTCTGCTGTGATATAACTCTGACTTCATGCTTTGGATTAAGCTTTATGTCCTTGGTTAACATTCCTTTCTGAGCAACATATACGTGGTCATTGTTGTAGATGGATTAATTTATAGATTTCATTTTCTTTGTTGAGTCACATCCTACACATTACCTTCATAAATAAACTAATGTGATGACTGTTTCCTTCTGTTGTTCATTGCATCTAGGCTGTCATTTGGGGTAGGAGCTTTCCCTCTGTGTCTATGGTTTCCATACATGTCTGAACTCTGAAACCATGTGAATGATGTGCTGCAATGCATTCTTAGCCCAATCTTTGGGCATATTGTTTTGCCTCTGCAAAAAACCAAGAAAGTTGTGAAGAGATGAACAGACATATATGCTTTGACCTTTTCTTCCATCAAGTATCAACCAGCTGGAATCACATCTGTGGGCTGTGGAAGCTCAACTTTTAGGTGGAGAAGGAATTGGCTCTTGTTCCACTTCCATCAGTCATGACCATACCAAGCTTTATCTCAATGGACAAAATGGATGGATGATGCATGGACCCAGCAACAGTTTAATCCAAATTAAACACAGAAGTCTCAATTCATTAGGTTGGGATGAGAAGGACAGTTTTGTTTCGACCCACTTACTGCCACACTACTTGGCCTCTGCTTTGCAGGTCAGAATCTTGAAGTTCCATGAAGGCAGCAACCACTTCCATGACCACACAACCATGTGGAGCCTCAAGTATGTTGTGAATCATGAGAAGAGTGCATAGATTTGACAAAGCACGTATCTTGTGTGGGATTATCTAAAGATAGATTTGTACTTTAAAAAATTGAGAGATGATGGATGGTCAAGTCTTGTGCCTCTTTCACGAAGAGGGGGGCGGTAGGTCGGCTGAGCTAGAAGTAGAGGTGGGGAAGGTCAAGAGTTGGAAGATGGAGTTTGTGTTCTTCTTCTTCTTCTTCTTCTTCTTCTTCTTCTTCTTCTTCTTCTTCTTCTTCTTCTTCTACTGTTTGGTTTCATCAAGGCAAAAAGGTGTTTGCACTTGGAGATAAAGCCACGGTCAAAAAGCCACAAACCAGAGAACAAATCAGCATCATCTCTATCGATTCTTCCCTTGATGGAGAGCCTGGTTTCTTTCATTAGGAATGAGAACGAACATGGCGAGCGAAGAAGAAGAAGCTGGAGAAAGCCGGTGAAAGGACTAACTCAACGAGTCATATCACAAAAGCAAAAGCGTGCGTGCGTTTGAGAAGGCATCAAAGAACAACCAGCCGTGAAAGATACACCTTACGTGGACGACCACAACTACTAAATTAGTCCCACTTGATTAGAAGGCACATATGCCTAAGAAATCTGATATGATTGAAAAGAAAATTCAAACTTATGATCTAAGAAATCTGATATGACTGAAAAGAAAACTCAAACTCAAACTTATGATCGATTGATAATGATTTTTTATAATATATTTAATTGGATAAAATATTTTACGATAGCATTCTATTTTGTGCTCTGCATGTATTTTGTATTAAAAGGCAGATGATATCCATAGATTAGTACTTCCAACACCGGCAAATCCAAGAAAGATTTCATCTGTACGATTACCAGACAAAGATAACTTCTCCCCAAGTCTTACTTGTATCAGCAATGCACAACCTTCGTTGGCTGAGCTTGCTCAAATCATCATCATCAAAAGGTAGCTATCAGTACTCCACAGCGACCGTGGGTGGGCTCCTCGCCTGCCTAACGGATCATGTCGCCACCGGCAGCGCATGGTAGAAGAATAAATCCAAAGCCGGTGTGATCGCGACCTGTTGTGCTATGAATTCAACGCTACATAATGAGCCGCGTGATCGACCGGCGGTAATCCGGCGATCTCACTGCAACGATGGCAAGTCATGGAGATAACACGAGGGGATGATATCTGAGGACGACCCACTCCAGTCGTGGAATGTATGGCCTCGCTTGCTTGACGCCATGAAGAGCTCCGACGCTGCCATCTTCGGGTCCGCGTCTTGCTGCAGCAATGACAGTGGTTCCACTGTGCACGCCTTTTTCGTCCCCGGTTTGTGGACGTCGGATCGTCTTCGGACAACAGCGATGGAGGCAAGTGGAGTGACGGCAATGGACCTTGTTGCATATGGTTTGGCACCGATCGTTGCTTTGCCCATCCTTTGGTCAATTTCAAGTGCAGTAACATGAATTAAGAAGGATATTATTGTGAAACATAAGTTATGCTAAAATTATCGTGATCATTTTAATATTTTAATAATATATTATCATATTCTAAATCATAAAATTATAATAATATATTATCATATTCTAAATCATAAAATTATAATAATATATTATCATGATCATGTCAAATAATAAGTATCATGATTTCAATAATATTTTAATAATATATTATCATATTTTTAAATAAAAAATATAAAAACATATTATCATGATTATATCAAATAACGAGGATCACTCCTCTTTTTCTTCAAGTATTTTATTCTCTATTTTTTTATAATCAATAATGTCTCGCTGCTCATTATCATTTTCAACTTAGAGAATAATCTTAAAGTTATTAATCCTCATCATTTTTTTTTAATCCATCAATATCATTTTCTTAGAAGTGCTAGTACTATCACTCTCTCTCCTCAAATCATTCCTTATGTAGCTTTTACAAAATCCTTGTGATCCAAGCTTACAACAATATATTCCAATCAATCTCGTGATCATCTTATACAATTTTGAGAAACTCTCCAAACTTTCAAAGGGCACATAATGTATTTTTAATTATATGCAAGCTATCAAAACTTAGGCAAATGGATTTATTAATAATTTTGCTAACAAAGCTAATTCTAACAACAAAGGCAAAATCCATAACTAGCAAAATAATTGTCTAAATAATCATTCTGGAGACAACATGCAACAATGTCACGACAAAAGTATTAACAAATTGGAGCAACAATTCAATAATAAAGTCATCTATCAAATATATGATATGAAAAGTTATATTGCTAAGAAATGTCATCACTTGCAAGCTACTATTCTATAGATATTTTAGCCTTCATACCCATCTTATTTTACATATCATACGACACCTATTTGATTTTTATTAGCATCGTCATGTGCTTACTTTGTTACTCAATCCTTTCAACCTTCATCAAACTGACTTCATATCATGATAGGCGATGGTAAATGTCTTAAAAATGATTTATATTAGTTCTACAAACCTTCCCTCTTCCTTAAATCTTTTTTTTTATATATTTTTTATGTTCATTATGTTCCTAATATGAAGAAGAACCTAAAATTTATCTATAAATTATATATATTTTTTAATTATATTTATATTCAATTCTTATATTTTTTTTTATTTTTTGTAAAGGATCTTAATACGGGGCCACATCTTATAGAGGTGCTAAATAGAGATTGAGCTTATGAATGGCCAAGTATTATATATTTACATCAAAATCCATCTTTACTTTGACCACCATTAATGCTCTATTTCAAAAAAATGACATAATCATTTAAGACATTCTTCTTTTAAGCTTCTAAATCATATTATTTGTTATTTTAATTTACTTTTATCATCATCATCTTGTCATATTTTTATGTAATTTATGCACATATAATAAAATTCATAAGCTTCCATTTTCTACATCTTCTCTAATAAGTAATTCACCTCGAGCTGATATTTGGGGTTCTTCATCAATATAATCTTATGATGGATTTAACTATTATCATTTTTTTAATCATTTTATAAAGTTTATGCGATTATTTTCTATAAAGTAAAAAATATAAAGTATTCATTATTTTTCTTAAATTTAAACTTATTGTTCAATGATTCATTATTTTATTTTACTCTAATAATAATGATAAATTTTAAAATCTTTATATATTTTTTTAAACCGATGGAATCTCTCATTTTCTCACCATTTCATATATTTCTAAACATAATGAAACCACAGAATGTCGTCATCAGCACATCGTCTGAATTGGTCTCACACTCCTTCCTCAAACTTCTTTATCTCTTTAATTTTAGTCTCATGTGTTTGTTGCATCAACATCTTATTAATCATATGTCCACTTCGGTTTTCAATATGGTTTCATCATTTGAAAAATTATTTGAATCTACTTTTAACTATAGTAAATTATTTATATTTTAGTGTCTATGTTATCCATGGTTAAACACTTCACACGTAATAAATTGGATGCCCAATCAAAATCATGTATTTTTTCTTAGATATTCTACCAACCAAAATATTTTTAAATATTGTGATCCATCAACTAAAAGAATTTTTATTTTTTTATAAAAAAATATTTTGATTTTGTGGAATCTATTTTTTCTTATAAATTACTTGACCTTTTTTTGTCTGAACTTTTTTTGTCTGAACTTTTCAATAATTTAGTTGATCTGGATAATATAATATTTTATTACGGAATAATATATGAGACTTAGTCTCATCTTATCTAAATTAAACCTTTATTGGGTACAATTGAGTTTTTTATATCAAACAAAATTCTGATAGGTCCATTAATAAGTATAAAATATGACTTATTGTAAAGGGATTTCATCAACATCTAGGCCTTAAGTACCATAACACATTTAGCTAAGTTATCAAGCTAATAACAATCATATTATTTTATATCTTGTCTTATCTAACAATCGAGGGACTTCAATAATTGAACATGAATAATATTTTTTTTATGATCATTTTTCCAATAATATACTTATGAAGTAATATACATGCTTTATTAATTACAATTTTACTCAACATGTTTATAAGGTGCATAGGCTCAAGCAAACCTCTAGTGTTTTGGTATCATAAATTCCAAACACATCTAGTCTCAATTGAATTTTATAATTCTCAGTCTAATTTATTAGTTTATATAAATAATATAATTATTATTATAATAAAATTAATATTAATTAATCATTTTATTCGATAGCTCGAAAAAATCGATCTAATTGGTTAATTCCATGATGTATGTTGTCCTCGTTCCGAGATAATAATCATTTGTTATACATTTCCAGTGCAAGGATCAAAGTCGATCATCTCTTTTTAAAGTAAATATTTATTTTCAGAGTGTTATCGTCAACAGTCATCCTTTATGATTAGTGCTTCGTTTCCATCAGCTAATTTTTTTTTAGGAAGAAAGTACGTTGAAGTATTCCATTATATATATATCTCTCTCTCTCTTCTATTTAAGCTCTTCTTTCCTCCCGTACTTGTTACTGTAAACCCTCTTTCTTTCTCTCTCTCTCTCTCTCTCATCCATTACCATGAGCTTCTTGAGCATGGTGGAGGCGAGGATGCCGCCGGGGTTCAGGTTCCACCCAAGGGACGATGAGCTTGTTTGCGACTACCTCACGAAGAAGGTCTGTGGCAACAGCGGCATCTACGGCTGTCCCATGATGATCGACGTCGACCTGAACAAGTGCGAACCATGGGACCTCCCTGGTAACGCCACTAACCACACGCATCTCTTTCTATATCATCATGTAGCATCCTCTCTCTCTCTCTCTCTTTGGGGTTCATGCTTTCTGTGAATGAACAGCTAGGGTTCTCTCCGCTTTAGGTTTTCCTTTGCGCAGGTGTGCAAGATGCCTTCACTGTAGAGATCTTGGAGCACTACTGGGATTTATCTCTCTCCCTTATTTTCACTTTTCAGAGCACTACTGAGATTATCTCCACCAAATTATTAGGTTTTCTTGGAAAAAACACATCTTTTTTTCCATATTCTTCTCTTTCGATTGTCCCAAATTCCTTCTTTTCCTCAAACACGCACTTGTCCCACCTATACTGAGATAGGATATCATGGAACAGACCTCAGTTGCGCCCTTTATGTTCTTCATCTTCATCTCTCTCTCTCTCTCTCTCTCTTTCTCTCTCTCCACAACCCCCCCCCCCCCCACACAAAGAAAAGAGAAAAAAAGACATCTCTCTCTCCCAAATTATTGTGACTATGGAGAATTTGTTATAGAAATATACTCCTAGAAAAGAAAAAAAAGGACATCTCTCTCTCTCTCTCTCTTTCAAATTCTTGTGACTATGGAGAATTTATTATAGAATTATACTCCTAGAACGGAAAAAAGGACATTAAAGTTCATCATCTACTTTGCTTCTTGAAGTAATTTTTAGCTTCTTAACATTAAACCAGTGGCCGGACCTAATAAATCTAAAAGAAGTATCCAAACAATAATTGTTAATAGTGCTGTTCATACTATGGTACAAAATGCCTTTTACTTTCTAATCATACATCTAATAAATACAATATGCATGTACCTCCCCTAGTTCTTGTTCTTTTCCCCTACCCTAACACGAAATATTCTCTACCAAAGGTTTGGCCTCTTTCTACAAAAAGCCTTTCATGTTTCTTGATCCACACTTGGTGGGTGAGCTCCCACCTTCCTCTCCAATGATTCCTGTCAAATCTTTTCAGACAACGATTTCAGATACTGAAATAAATTCACATATTACGGCAGTGTTATGTAGTTTTAGATTCTTAGTCACTTCTAGCCTCCTGTTTAGCCAACCCTTGTGGGCACCATCTTTGATATGATGTGATGATGTTCAATAAAGCTTCTAGGATTAGATATGTCTCTTTCACCATACTAATTTTTATTGGGTCAGTGAAACTGTAAGACTAGACATTCATCTTTCCCGATATATAAACATTTTGATGAGGATGGGGAAAGATATTAGCTAGATGTTGAATGAAATCCAAAACAAGTTGGTGATGGGAAATCAAATGTATCAATGTATCTTATGTGGCCTCTCTCGATGGGGCAGGCAGCTTCAAGGTACATGACTACATGATGTTTTGCGTGGCACTGTTTCCCTGACCTTGATTGCTTTTGTCTTTATTTTTCTTCTTTCTGTGGCATCATCTCAACTCTTTTGAAGTCAACAAGTAGTGTTTATCCTTCAACTCAAAGTAGTAGTAGTAGTAGTAATAATAATAATAATAATAACAGGTGTTATTGCATCAAATCATAGCAATCATTTATCATGGAGCTGAACATTACTTGACGTAAACCTATGTATGAGGTTGCTCACAAACTGTGTGTGGAATCCAGTAGATTCATTAGCCAAGCAGAAGCCAAGATCAATCTATACTATACCCCTCGAGAATGAATTGATGCGCAGTTCATCTTCATGCTAGTTTTGTGCTTGTGGGACAGAGATGGCATGTGTGGGCGGCAAAGAGTGGTTCTTCTTCAGCCTGCCGGACCGGAAGTACGCGACCGGGCAGCGGACGAACCGTGCAACCGAGTCAGGCTACTGGAAGGCGACGGGGAAAGACCGGCAGGTGATCCGGGGAGGACTACTCGTTGGCATGAGGAAGACGCTGGTCTTCTACCAAGGAAGAGCACCCAAGGGAAGGAAAACTAATTGGGTCATGCATGAGTTCCGCATGGTGGCGGGAGCTGATGACCCACAGAAGCTTTCTCTCGAGGTAACTCGCTTCACTCCTTCACATCATGATGCACATTGAGTTCTAAGGATACTCGAAGCTTAACTCCCGTCTGACGGATGCACAATGTAGGATCTGAGATGACCTTTTCATGACCTGAATACCATCTGAAATATTTGCCATGGTTCCTCACATCACATTGATATGTCCATTTATACTTTTGGCACGCATTCCTTTTACACTGAAGAAAATAACGCATCATTTCATTAATGAATGGAATGGAATGAGATGATTGTGAGATAAGCTATCTAAGAGGGTCTATTCGATGGACATGGTAGATTTATCTGATTCATCTCTCACTAATAATATCTCAGGAATCTTCTCAAGTTGCCTTCAGATATAGTTCGATCCATATCATACAAAAGTCTCTCTCCTCCTATCCATTACAAAAATGTTACATGAATATTTATTGCACAGCAAATAAATTCATCGTTGCATGTATACGATGGTGAAGTCTTATGATCTACTCCCTCTCCCATGCTTCTACTTCAAACAGGAGGATTGGGTCCTGTGTAGAGTCTTCCACAAGAGCAGAGCGCTGAGCGGCCAGCCAGCCACGGAGGCCGGCAATGGCGAGGATATCTCCTCCTCCTCCCTCCCTCCTCTCATGAACGGCTACCTCACCTTCGAGCAGGTGTCCTGCTTCTCCAACCTCGGCCCAGTACACCCAGCGTCAGGAAGAACCCATGAAGCTAATCCTTCCTCCTCGTTTGCACGAAGCCTGCAAACCAGGAGCAGCTCAGCTCATGCCGGGGGATTACCGAGCTTGGATTCTTCTGATAACGTCGCGAACTACTTCACCAAGTTGGATAGCAGCAATCCATGGAGGGAGGCCCCGAGAAGCTCCGATGGCAACGTCAACTCGTACATGTGGAACCCATTTTGAGGACACTCTCTTTCTAGTAGTTATAGGGTGGTTATCACTAGGTCCTATAAATAGGACCGTAGTTCATCTAGCAAGACATAGAGAAAGAGACAGATAGATAGAGAGTTTGTGTGCACTTGGTAACTTGTAAGTGTTTTTATCAATCCTCCTGTTTTTAATACTACAACAGTTTTCTTGAGTCGAAAGGATTCTTTTTACTCGTATCGTAGTATTTTGTTTTTCCTTGCTCCTCCATCCCCAACAGATCATGCTCGGTGTGGTGGATGCATGCTTTCTTGGCATTGTGCAGTGAATGATTCCCGGTGCACAGGGTGAAACAAGGGTTGTGTTTGGGATTTGGGTCTCATGATCGAAATCCCTTAGTTCAATCATGGTTAATGACGATGATATTAATTTAGATTATTACTACTTTTATTATGATGCAAGGAAAAATTCGTATGTGATCATTAATTAAATAGGAATGCACGAGAAAGAAGATAAGCGAGAGAAGGTCGGATTATAGTTATCTGAATCGAATCGGGAAACGATTTGAGTCATTCGATCACCGGTCGAATTGCTCGATTAATTAATCGATCAAATCGTTTTTTTGTTATAATTTTTTTAGAATAATTTAATATATATAATGATAATTTTTAAAATATTAAAATTAATGAAAAGATCATATAAAAATGATAAATATCAACCAATACTATAAACATAAACATCGATGGTAATTTCATTAAATTAGGTCAATTTTATTTTATCTCTCATGTCAATCATAATTTTATGATTGACATAAATATCTTCTTAAATAAATAATAAAAAGATTAAATTAAGAATATTTAAAAAAAATTTATTAAAATATAATTTTATATTTTTGTATGCTCTTTACGACTAATTACGAAAGCTAGTCTTTAACGTGTGTATATGAGATTATTAACTTAATCATGATCGTGAAATCTCTTCCGACTTCGATCTTCATGCAGCATCTTGACGTTTCTACTTCGAAGATAATTTTGAATAATTTTACGTATCAAGGTTCAGATCATGTCGAGTTGACTGAGATATCAATAATATTTTCTCATAACATATTATATTATAAAATAAGATTAATTTTATATTTTTTATTTGGTGGTCTTATATTAATTTTATATTATTCAGATCTTATATTATTTATAAGATCAATAAAATTGATCGGGTCAATCAAGTTATTTTGATTTTTAATATATGTTTGATCTATTTTTTTTATTGGGTTTGACCATTCGATTTCTATTCTCATAACTATCTATGCATAATCTAATGATAGAAAAAGAAACAATGCGACGACTCGTTTCTTTGTCGCGTTCTTCTTCTCCGCTGCCGACCGGTCCGGCGATATACCATCCCCCCGTTGCTGGAAGTCAAGAGGCTGCTTTACGTTGTCGGTTGATCGAGCCGTCGATTCCATCCCCGAAACCTGTTCTATTCTTTGCTTCCTCAGCCGTTTCACGGTTCGTTTCTTGGACCCTAAACCGAAAGGATTTAAAGCGATTGCTTAGCACTTGTTTCTCTGTGTGCGTTCTTAGGTTAGTGTCGTTCGTGTTTGTTTCATTTTCCAAAGATTTTGATGGCTTTTCTGTGATCGTTTTCCATTCTTCTCGTATCATGGAGCTTTTTCCCACTTAAAAGATCTGTTCTTGTTGTTCCTTTGCGCAATTGCAGCATCCGAATTAAAATTTCTCGTAGCTGACATGGTAAAGGAAGAAAAGAGAAAGGATTGTTTGGCTTATAGGTGTTGAAGATCGATTTAGATGTGGGGTGGGATAGGAACAGAGCAAGATGCGGAAGCGAGGCTGCATATCGAGAGATGATGAGTCAATTGCATTAGAAAAAAAAATGCTTCTTTGTCTAAACATTGTTTTGACGAGTGTTAGAGTTCAAAATATGTATATGTTGGATCGTTTTCTAATAGGTTAAGTTTTTGGGATTAGTGGTAATCCAAACAATAATTTTATAATAGTACTGTATCTGCCCCCTTTTTCTTCCACCTGGTAGTTCAAGTTCAAGAAAAATCTGGCCCATTTTCAATTTTAGGATTGTATCATTGGAGAATAGGTAATGGAACAATGATTTGTCCTCTAATATCTTCCCAAAGAGACTTATTTATAGGACAAATTCTGATTAGTTATTCTTTCAGAGGCAAAAAGGTACATCTCAACTCAAACATGGGCACTGTAGCTAATTAGCTTGTATAGAATAACTCATTCTCTTGATATGTATTCTTGACTCAGGAGCCCTTACATTTTTATGGTAGATTTTTGTTTTCCTCTTGCTAATTATTTTAAAAAAGGTTGACTGCCTGATTACTAAAAGGAAAGGAGAATTCAAAGGGAAGTGCTGGGAAACAAATGCATAGACCTAGCAACTAACAGTTGCTAATGGGTGTGGAAGGAAAGCAACTGCTGTTGGATGATGGTGGTAATGGTGAATAAGGTTACAAAGAAGGGAAATAATAAAGAAGAAAAAGAAGGCAAGGGGTAAGGTTGGTGGGGGCGGGGGATAAGGCTGGTTAGATGGAAAAGGAAGAAGAACATAATTATAATTTTAAGTAACCAATTAGCTTTAGCTTAAGCATAGAGGGATGGCCATTAAATCAAATTCATCATTATGTGATGATTCTGCCTAACCACAGGATCCAAAATAATCCTCAATCCCCATAATAAGTTTTAACAAATTTGCATCAGATTAGGTCAAAACTGGTAACCTAATCTAAATAAATCAAATGGGTTTAGCTATAGACCAGTTAGCTGGTGGATTGTTTTCTGTTATATATGTATTTTCTAGAAATTTTCCAAGATAAATATATTCCCTTTTTTATGCTTTAAACCACAACCTTGTTTCCAATGAAATAGGATTGTCCTAAATTATCTTTCCAATGCTTTTGGGCACAAATTCTTTCAACTTATGACCTGCCACAAAATTTGTTTTCATCCCCTGTTTTGTGATTGCATCTCCTCTCATCTTCTTCTTACTTATTAATATATGCAACAATGGCACTTAGCTCATGAAAGAGGGTGGGCTATGACAATGGTGCTTCCGGACATCTGTCACCTCTTGTTGGGATCTAAGCCGTGAGTAAAGACGTGTTATGAAGCATTTTTCTTTGATCAATGTCCAGTAAGTCAATATTTTAACCCTAGAATGAGTAGTTACACAGTCAATTCCCACTTGCCAAAAATGATGGCTCCTCCCTAGTGGCAGCCTAACAATAAAAAGAATCAGTTGTTGTCAGATCCAACATATAGTAATTCACAGTAGAAAAAAAGAGGGTTAAGTGGGTTCCAAATAGACAATTAAATAAATTATCTTTCTTAGTTGTTTATATTTTTTTTGCATTCAACTCTCTTTCATTACAGTGTCATGAGTTAAGTCTGGATGCAGCACTGTTCATCCATCACACTGCTGTTGTTTAGGTTTTGAAATTTTGGCATTTATAGTGTCATAGCAGTAACACATTCTTGTTAGTATCATTCTTCATTGTAACAGCACTACATAATGGTATATAAGCCAATCCATTCTTGTAGCTTGGTGTTATTTTTATTTCCTGAATATTGAAAATTTTCTTAGACTCCTTGATTGAACCTGCACTTATTGGCTTCTTTTTTTTTTCTAATTAAAATCTATAAATCTAGTGACTCTACAAGTGTGCTCGCTACTGTCAAGAGATAATTTGGGGTCCCGAATCCCATGTTTGGTTATTTTTGTCAAATATGAAGTGAATAACAAGCACACTTCATCTTGCTTTTCTTATGGTTTCAGGTTTTTAGCAAATATGGTATAAAACTGATTCTCGTGTAGGTTCATCACTTGGGAACACCTTATATATAGAAGTCTTCTTGTTAAGCCCTGTTCTTTTACTTTATGCCATGTATGTACTTTCATTTATATCATGCTACTTTTTTTACTGTTCTTTCATTGTTGATCTTTCTTTTGGCCTCTCAATCGAAATTTTTAATTAAAACTTTCTAATTTGATGATATAACCTCATCTTTCCCTAAAAAGGTACTACTGTTTGTCGAAATCTTGTGCACTGTTGTGAACTAAAATGCACGAATTGCTGAGGGGAAGATGTCTGCTTTGGACTTGTTGGCTGGTTAGACCTGTTCCACATACGAATGAGAGACTGAAGCCGCCAGCACAGGTACACCTGATGACTTTTTGTTCCAAATTTGAACATGTTTTAGCTGGGGTGAATTCTGGTTCTTTCGCTCCAGGTAAACGGAACGATGTTATAGAAAAGGGTTGACACTGTTGTAGATTCCCAGCAGCGGAAATTGTTCGATGGAAGCAAAACTTTTGTTAATGGAGTAGGAAGTTGGTAATGTCTTTTGGATAAGTTGCCAGATTAGCTGTATATCATGCTTGTTTGGTTCTGGAAAATGCTTGTGTTCACTGAATCACACTGATAAAAAGATGCCATTAAGAATGCCATGATGTGCTCCACTTTTGTGCCTAGTTGACAATGTTCCCAATAATGTCTTAGTGATCGAGAGCATATTGATGTTTCAGAATCATGGTAGCTTTTCTTTTAACTTTCACAATCGATCGAGAGCATATGATGTTTCAGAATCATGGTAGCTTTTCTTTTAACTTTCACAATCGATCGAGAGCATATGATGTTTCAGAATCATAGTAGCATATTTATGGTCTTTATGCTACTAGGATTTATCGTTGTTCACATTATTGTAGACACATGAATAGAGGACCAAGTTAATCCTTGTTTTTTCTTTACATAGCTGCAAAGTATTACAACTGACTCTTAAGTTTCTGCTTGACACACTTGACATCTGCATGCATACCTTCTGTCATGGAATCATCAAATCTAGGAAGCAAAGTACATAACCTTTGTTGCAATGCAATAAGTGGACAATTCCAGAGCCTCCCTGCTATTGACACCAATTCGAATTGTGCATCTTAAACAAGCTTATTATTGGTTTTGTTGCAGTGGCATCAGTATGTGATTGCTCACCAAGTATTTATATTTTTTTTAGGCCTCTCCTTGGTTCTCTTTCGGTGATAAGAAAAGGACAAGAATGGTGCTGTAGACATCCAGAAAAGTAACTTGGAACAAGACACCACTAAAATGTCTGGTAATTCAACTTTTTTGATTTGCTTAACTTTTTGAGCCCCCCCCACCCCCCGTTTTTTTTTTTTGTGTGTCTGCAGATCATCCCCTGACTGATGTGGAGAAGAGGAGGATCAAGTGGAGTGGATGCCTGTGGGACCTTCTGCAGCCAGAAATAATTAAACCCACAGAAGAACCTCACATGCCTGAACATGGAAGCTTATCCCCACCTACAATTAAGACCACCGGCCTCCATTGGCTTGTCTCCTCCATGGAAAGGGACACCATAGGTGCCCTGTCCACTGCACCAGAATGAGCATCATTTCTTCAACATGCATCAACAGTAAAATTATTCTACACAGGTCACAACAATTCCTGAAAAGGAAAAAAAAAAGGTTCCTGATTCCCTCAAAACCATCTCTGCATTTCAGGCACTTGCAACCTTTATTATTTGTTCCAAGACTATCAAAATGAAATCGAGGGCTAGTTTTACAATAAATTGTTTCTGTTTTATTTAGTGTATTATGTATGACTCTGTACATGTTCCAAAGCAAATATACAAGCATATTTATCTGCTCAAGATTATTTCTAGTTCTTTAAATTCTTAATAAAAATTTTCGCCTCTCAATTTAGAGAGTTTTGGTTGCAGTGATCTTATTTTATCATTTGGATGCTCACCTTACCATGGCAGCTTATTTGAAATAATGATGCAGGTAGTTGCCTAGTTATTAAATGCATTATTATCATGCCAATAATGAAACAGATAATGTATTCCTTTCCTTTCTTCCAAATCATTGGTTAATACTATTTTTACCATCAAAAGTTTTACCTTGCATCAGGATGACAAGTCTATCTCCCTTGTTGTATTTTATGCCTCCACTAAATCAGATCAAGGAGAATAAACATGTGGCAGATGCTTTTGATGACTACTTGTTCCAATATAATTCCTCATGCTCGGATGCCTTAAACGAGTAGCCCATTACAATTCTGTTTGTAATGATGCGTTATGCTCCGCTTTGGTTCACCGAATTCTTCTATCATCACCATCATTAAAAGCCATCGTCGTCGATCGTACGGCTGGGAGTACTCCATCGGAAGTCCCCTCCTCCTGACGCCGTCAAGCCCCGTTTGCTGACGCCATCCGCACTCAGTGGGCCTCAGGTGGTGGGACAGAACCCCGGGCGGAGAACCTACCCAAAAAGGTAAAGGGTCGAGGACACCCGGTGGTCCTCTCGTAATTTACCCTCGTCCGGGGGTTCTTTGTCGCTCTTTTCTTGCCGTTTCGGGTAAAAGGCCGCAGGTGACCGCGGTTTACCGTTGAGTAAAGTCTTCCCTGAAAAGTCGCGTCCCTTATCCACAATGACAGCCTGGGATCGGAAATGGAATTCCGATATATCCTCACCCCCTATTCTGCCTCCTGCGCCCCCCCCCCTCCTCTCTCTCTCCCTCACACACACCTCGAAGAGGTGCAACCTCGACAAGGGAGGGTGCTCCTATACCCCCGGCACGAAGAGACTGCAACCCGGGAGGGGCGCGCACGGAAAGCTCGCACCCAGAAGCGAACCCGAGTACGAAGACTAGGAGCCGGGGCCCACTTGCGTGATGTCGGGTGACGCCCGCGTCGCCGTGGGTGCGAGACGTGGAGATCCTTCTCTGACGACCGCAGAGGTCCGGCCACTCTCGTGCGGCCCTAATCCGCGGGATCGGAAGCGCGCTCTACGAGCAGGTGCATAAAGCGTTTCCAACTGGAAGCGGATCCACCGTCCATCGGCCAGATCTGGGCAAAACGAACGGCAGATGTACCCGTTTCAGTGTCTAATATTAGAAATTATCCTGTTACCGCAGTGAAAAGGTGACCGCACTCTTTAGTCCTCTTCTTGCCCTTTGACGTCGCTACATGTCGCCACTTAATTCACAACGGATGCGGAGGTTGGAGGCAGCGCTTCGCTGGTTTCAGGGCCCCTCGTGCGGTCGTGGGCAAAGTCGTGCCTTAAGAGGAGAGGAGGATGATTTTTTTTAATTATTGCCGAAATTAAAAAGGCGACGCAGAAATGAGAGGCGAAAAGAGACCGAAGCGGTGGGTTCGGACATTCCAATTATAAATACGTCTCTCACTCCCTCCCACTCGCGCTCGCTCTATGGCGGCGATCGCCTCTCGCCATCTCGGATGGTAGTTTCCACGACCTGAGGCAGATCCGCTTGTGCCGGGCGACCGATCCGCTCCGCCGGCGAGGTCCACGTCCGCCGTCCGCCGCGTTATGGTCAGATCCAGGCGGTCGGGCGGCTCGGCTTCTTGAACGCCGTCGGCGGATCTTGATTACGGGATGATGCCGACGATCTGTCGCGGTGGAGCCACCCCCCGGCGCTGGATTCGCTTGGTGAGTTAGATTTGGAGGTAGGAGATTGTTTCTTTTTCGTGGATTGCTCGCGGGAGGTGGCGGGATTCTTTTCTTGCTTTCCCTCTTATTAGTTTGGAGTCTGGAAGGTTTGCGATTATGGTAATGGATGGGTTTCTGATACAATGCGCTTTTTGGTTGTAGCTGTTTTTTTTATGCCGAATCTTGTGCTTGGATCCGGAGATCTGCGGTTTCTATAGGCTAGTTTAGATACATACACACGATTCTTTGCATGAAGAACAAGGGAAAAGGAAATGGAGGAGGTCCGGAGGAACCTTTGATTTTTCCGCCGTCTTTTGGTGAAGTTCTTGAAGTTGGCGGTGGCTGTTCCTATGAGGTGAAACAGCTTCTCTGATCATTGACTTGATTATTCTTTCTTTTTGGGTGACTCTTCCAGTTTAATTTTTTGGAATGTGACCTTCTCCACTGTTTGGTGGTTTCAACCAAGATTAGTTTTTAGTTATGGATGAGTTGATGGCACTTTTTTGTTTAAAGTAATTATTGTTGACATAATCTTTTGTGTGGTATTGTTCTGAACCTTAATGTTATCATATCAGTATCACTTTTCTGCATTGTGGTATAAATCTCAGATATCAGGCTAATTTTTGTGCCTATTTATCATCGGGGTTGAATTTATACTTGTTGATGTGACCTTAACATGTCAATGTATTCTGTGTTCGGAAAAAATGACATTTAGGACGTGTTATTATGTTCTGAAGCTCAAATAAAACTGGTCATAGAATAGAATTTTTATATACTTGAATGGATTTCTTTTTTCTCTCGAGTCTGCAAACAGGATAAACTAGTTTTGACGAGAACAAGCAAAATGATATAATTAAACTGTTTGTCTAGGAATGTTTAACTTTCATGAAAATTGTAACTAAAAACATAAGTTACATATAGAAAGTAAATACATCTTTATGGTGTTTTAATTATTTTCACTCGATTGGTCTCTATATTTTTAACCACTTCATTGTACTCATCATCATAGCCCTCCATCCCTAATCAATAGCTGTTTACTAGACATCATTGATCAGTTTTGGTTTCTCTTTAGTTAAAGTCGAATAAATGCTAACCAGATCACCACTCCGTTACCTCTGGTAGGGTACATGTAGGGTCTTCATTTTTTTACTGACATGATGGCTAAGCCATCGATTGGATCTGCTACATCCCTGTACTACAAAGATGTGGTGCGTTGGAATTTCATTTTTGAGTTATTGTTGTAGGGTCAGTTACAGGATACAAGATATCTAGAGGGGGGGTGTCAATTTCCTCCTGTTAATAAGGCAAAACTCCTCCCATGTCTTTGCTGACAAGAAAACAGATCGGCCCAAACAAAAATTTTGGTTTGGTTTGTTTAGGTTTATTTTATTTGATTCAATGTTATCTTGGGAGATGAGCGGAAACTGAATGCTCTGTAGATTTAGATTTTGGTTAATAATCAAGCTAAGGTGAACTGGATCTGAATGTATACGCTCCTTCCGTAATCATAAAATCCCTTTTCATCTTTGGTTGTTGCCTGCCGTTGGCGATTACAGCTTGCTACTTCTGATGATTCACCGTCATTAGTCATTGTCACAGTCACTGCCCACCAAAACATCATCGGCAGTCTTTTATGTGTTGTTCTCCATCAATATTGTTGCTTATGCCATCCTCGTTGCTGGCAGTCACTAATTATATGATTGACCATTACCCTTGTTGGCAAACCATTGTCACTACTTGCATATGTTTGCAATTAACTGCCTATCTCTATCTTCGACTGTCCAATGTTACAGTCCAATATTTATCACATCAGCCACCACCTACTAGGAACATTCACCATGTTGCCAGCCATCATCTGTGTGTGCCAATCACTTATTAGTAAATTTCATAGCCAATTGTATGAGCCACCACCAGTTTCAAGAGGGTGAGGTGGAGGACTTTGGGTCCTAGGAGGAGGGGGAGGTCAGAAGAAGTTCAAAGGAGGAGAAGAGGCAAAGGAGGAAAAATATGATAGCGTGGAACGATGAAGGGCTTCATTACTGGTGACAGATTGGATTTTTTTTTTTTTTTAAATCAGTAAGTGGATGTGTTTGCAATGTAAGTAACCTTAACAAAAACATAACATTCAGGGACTATAACTGACAAAAGATACTAGGAACTTTTTTAATTCACAGACAATTAGGGGCTCTAATAATCAGTGAAGACAGTGCTAAATGGGCTTTGGATTTGTTCAAAGTAATATCTATATGATTTAGAGCTGGTTTTCTTGAGCAACAATAGGCATCTTGAAGTGATTTTGGTATATAATGATCTGTGGAAAGTCTAGGTTGCAGTCTAAGCCAATAATGAACTTGTGGGATTGGTACACACATACTATATGTCCTTGGCGGCTACAACGTACCCCAAAAAATAAAATAGGCCTGAGCAACATAAGACCATAAGGAAAATTAATGATAGTATTCTCATTTAGCTTTATAAAATAACATAGTCTCATATTTAATATCTTCATCAAAATCCAAGACCCAAAAGTAACCCTGGATCATTAGTTGGCAACATACAAGGCCCAACCTAAATATGTTATTATGCAGTGATGTGCCTTCGGTCTCATTTACGAGTAGCGCTTTCCTATTTGCATCTTTCACCATGCCTATTTGTCCACTCTTAATACTGAACATCACTATTCATTCTGATAGGAAAAATTGTCCCATTAAATGAAATTCTTAAGTGTAAGTTAATGATAGTAGACCTATTTAACCTTCAAAATAATTAAATCTTTCTTCCACTTCTAATGTGGAACTGAAATGGAGCAAATCCAATTATAAATTGATTCAACTGGATTCAATGTTATGGTTAATGTCTGGACCAGCTGGATTTTAATTCCAACATCAAGGCATTAGTGAGAAAGTTGGGATTGATTTTACTCCGATTAATCAAGTGGTCCAAGGTCTCTTTGATAATGAATTTTGGCTCCTATAACTTGCTTTACCAGTTTATCAGTCTTGACAGGTGACCACCACCTAAACCCCAAAGTTTTGCTTCGGTTTGCATAGATTGTATCATGCCAGTAACACCAACGCTTTTTGAGGCCAGCATCAGACTGCACGTAGAAGGCAATCCATATTTTATGTAGATCTTAAATTGCAAGTTCTTTTGTATTTCATGTTGTCATGTCCTTTCATTGTATCATGCCAGTAACACCAATGCATTTTCAGGCCAGAATGGGACTGCACCTAGAAGGCAATCCTTGTTTTATATAGATTTTAATTTGCAAGTTTTTTTCTAATTCTTGTTGTCATATCCTTTCATTGATCCTTACCACATCCTCGTATCAAATTATCAATATGGTTTTTCTGCATTGTGTTTTATATTGGGAATTCTATTACTATTTTATTGATCTGGGATCTTGGGTGTATTGAGGTTCATAGCGCATACCTGTGAACATGATCTTGGCATTTCAATCTATCTGGCAAGCAGGAAATTCGGCCACTATGGAATGCTGATGTTCTTTTTTAGAAAAACCATTCAAGCTTTACTATGGGTTAACGAGAATAACATCAGATGAAAATTCCTGCCTGCCAAAATTTTCCCACCAGTACATAGTTATGTAATAATGCAGAATCCGAGAATAATGTAGATATAATAACAACAATTTAAAGCTATATTGCAAATTCAAACAAGAACGGTGACGAAAATGAAAACGTCTATATTAATGGATTTCTACAAGTCAGCTACTGGCAAAGTTTGATGTTTATATAAGTAAAAAAGGAACAAAATAAATCAGAATGAATAATGTTTTCAATGCGGAAGCCATTTCGTTTTATTGTTGTCCTGTGTGATCTTAAAATACTACAGTAATCTGTACACATTATTATCTCCTAGTTTTAAGATCTTACTGCCTATGCTCTTTTTTTCTTTATAGTAGTCTATGCACAATCACATGAGTTCTGATGCTTTTGAGCTGTTCATTTGAGGAGCTCAGCGAGAAAAGAGACTGACATAACTTGCCAAGAATCATGGTTGCTGTTCCAAGTTGTTATCTTTTGCAGCTTTTCGGATCTTTGGATGAGGACTGTGGTTCTTTTCAGAAGTATTTGCTGGCTTACCTGCTATTAGCAAAAAATGGGAACATTTTAGAGGAGGTGAAAAGGGATATATTTGACAGAGATGTGAATGTGCAGAGTTTGAATCTTACAGGGTTAAATTTGAGGAGTGTGGTTAAGGCACGGCCTGGAGGTGGTTATACTGATCAAAGATCAAATTACCATCTTTTTCCAGGACTTTATGATGATATTACACTAGATTGTCTGGCCTTAACATGTAGGTCTGACTACCCTTCGCTTGCCTGTCTGAACAGAAAGTTTAACTCGCTGATTCGTAGTGGATATCTTTACAAATTAAGGAGACAGCATGGTGTTATTGAGCACTGGGTTTATCTGGCATGTAGTTTAATGCCTTGGGAAGCATATGATCCTTTTAGGCGTAGATGGATGAGGCTACCAAGGATGCCATGTGATGATTGCTTCTCTTGTGCAGACAAGGAGTCTCTTGCTGTTGGGACCCAACTTCTTGTTTTTGGACGGGAAGTTACAGGTTTTGCCATTTGGATGTACAGTTTGGTGAGGCGTGATTGGTCTAGATGTCCACCTATGAACTTACCTCGTTGTCTGTTTGGATCCGGAAGCTCAGGGGAAATTGCGATTGTTGCTGGTGGAAGTGATATGGCTGGCCATGTTTTGAAGTGTTCTGAGATGTACAATTCAGAGTTTGGTACTTGGGAGACTTTACCAGATATGAATGTACCAAGGCGATTATGTTCTGGTTTTTTTATGGATGGAAAATTTTATGTTATAGGGGGCATGTCAAGTCATACAGATTCTTTAACGTGTGGCGAGGAGTATAACCTTGAAACAAGAGCATGGAGAAGAATTTGGAATATGTATCCTGGTGGCAATAGGGCTACTCAGTCTCCCCCTTTGGTTGCAGTTGTAAATAATCAGCTATATGCTGCAGATCAATCTACAAATGAAGTTAAGAAATATGATAAGGCAAATAACATTTGGAATGTTGTAAGAACATTGCCTGTGAGAGCTGACTCTTCTAATGGTTGGGGTCTTGCATTCAAGCCATGTGGTGATAAATTGTTAGTCATCGGTGGTCATAGAGGGCCTCAAGGTGAAGTAATTGTTTTGCACTATTGGTGTCCTGAAGATGGAAATGTGGGTGGAGCAGACTGGGATGTGCTTTCTATCAAAGAAAGAGCTGGTGCTTTTGTTTACAATTGTGCAATAATGGGTTGTTGAAGCATGCAAATGCATGCTGATTATAAATCATGGATTAATCAGGAATTTCTGCCATTTTTAATTGATGAATTGTCTTATTTTACTGGGTAATTTTTTTGCTTCAAGAATTTGATAACTTGTATTGATTGATGATGCTACTTTGTGCTCTCACAATGAATGTCTCTTGAAACAAAGCAGACCATTGACCTAATGTGAAGACTTCTTTTTCTTTTCTGACATTGCCCTTCATTGCACGAGCTTTTGTGATGCTATACACACAGAAATCTTGGTATGCTGCTGGTTATGGTTTTTAATGCTTGATGATTCAGTATTTTTAAATTTACATGCTTAGCAACATTATTGTGGCTTGAACTTCAGAATTATGATGTAGAATCAGATGTCAGGCTTTGTCAATTTCATGCCAGTTTTTCCCCTAGCTTGCCATGCTTCTGCAGTGGCTGTCAATTTTAGATTCTTCTAGAATTTTATGTCTTTCCATTTTTTTTTATCTGTATACATCACCAGTTACTGTGTTCATCTTCGCTTCACCTCAAAAGAAGGAAAAAAATTGAAATATCATAGAACTACTTTTTGTGTCCAATCTTATCCTTGAAGTTGTTTGTGCTGAGTAAAATTTCTCTTTTGGTAGATTGGCATTAATTCAAAGTATTAGCAAGCTAATATTTGTGCTGTCATTTTCTTTTTTGGAGTCGTTCTTGCCAATGCTGCCTAGCTTATCATTTGTCAATGCCAGTTTCATGATTTCTTGTCCAAAGGGGTAATGCATATTATCACTTTTTTTTTTCCCTTGTCTCTTGTGGACTTTGTTAATCCATTTATTCTGCCTTCTCATATTGTGATCCCTGTAGCTGGGGCTTATTTGTGTAAATGCTGCCGGTTAACCTGTCTGTGTTGGTTTCCTTGTTCAAGGGCCCCCATGGCTTCTTCCATTTGATTTAAGAAGGTGCCTGGATCACATGAAACTTCTGTGACCCCAATTCCTTGGATTTGGAGGGATATCTTTTATGTAATAGCACTGTTTGATTTCTGTATGTCTGTAAACAAGGATTTAGTTTCACTTGGTGACCTTTGTGGTTTGATGGTGGACTTGTATGTTGACCTGGATCTCTGTTTGGAAAATGTTATGAACCTATTCTTTTTTTTCCTTTTTTGTTGTCACCTCTCCTATTCATGTGTTTATTTATCTATGAGATTCTGCAATTCTTGTTCAAAATATGCTCCAGTGTTACGTTTGATTGAGAAATCAAGTTGCAAAAAATTCTTGATATTTTCCTCTCTTCTTTTTCTTCATTTGACTGAGACACCATTGTTCATTATATCCATTACCCAACTATTGAAATGTTAGTACTTGACATAGTTACTTAGCTACTGATATTGATGTTATACTTGTAGTTTCATGTCAACCAGTGAAGGGTTTCTTCGTGACATGTATTATGGTCCAACATATTTCAATGAATGATATGTCCATCATCCAATCATCAACCATTGCAGTCTTAAGAACCTCATGATGTAGATCTCTTCATTTTATCAAGTCTTTCGAGTTTTATTTAGTAAAAAAGAATGAGTTTTTTTCCATATGAAACATTGCTGCAATTGATCAAGAAGTGTTACATTGTTTGATATGTTGGATGTTTTTTGATATGTATGTGTATGTATAGTGCATAAAAGAAGTTCAAAAAAGGAGGAGGGTCTGTTTCATCCACAACCTGTTGAATGAATGACTACTAATTAAAAGAAGGGCTCATGTTTTGCTTTTGGTTCGCTGCAAATATTTCAACCTAACCTTGTCAGGTGCATGGAAAACACTGTTCTTCCATAGGCTCATGAAAGTTCATATCTCAATTCCTCGAAAAGAAGTAGAGACTTATTCGTGGTTTTGTTCTCCCTTCCTATTCTCATATCTCCTAGTCATTGATCTCCAGCCTCAGCCCAAACTCCTTACCCATGAGCTGGGAAAAGCCCTCTATTTGTACGACACTCGACCCGTCTCTAATTTGTCGTCCGATGCTCACATTACTGCCGAGTCCCGTCGCATTCAGATGCGATGTCGGTTTTAGCTGCAATCCCACTATCACCACCTTCCTTATGACCAACCTATGCTTCAAAGCATATGTGCCGTTGACCACTTCCGAATTGAGCCGCAGATTCTTCTTCCCTTCCATCCGGTTCCTAAACCTCACCAAACTCCACTCGCTCGCCGCCCCTCCCATCTCCACCGCCTCCCCGTCGTCCACGAACACCTCCCCGCTTGCACTCCCCGCCTCGTCGAGCGCCACGAGGAGCTCGAACGGGTTCTGCCTCGCCCGCCGAGTCGTGAGCGCCTGGCCTTGCATCACCACGATGTTCCCTCCCCTGACATGGACGTTGATGGTGTCCGCCGGCGCATCGAGCGTCACGTGCTCCCCGTTCTTGCTGCTTACCCACCGTAAGTAGTCGAACAGGTTGTACCATCTGCCTTTTGGGAAGTAGGCGTCGACGGTGATCGCGTTCGGCTTCAGTACCGGGGAGACCATCACCCCTGCCCCCATCAGGAACTGTGTGCTGATGCCGTATGTCGTCGTGTCTTCAGGGAACGAGAAGAAGAGCGGTCGCGCTATGGGTGCTCCCCTCACGTGTGCCTCGTACATCAAGGTGTAGATGTGAGGAAGAAGGCGGTAGCGGAGGCCGAGCGCCTTCCGCGCGGAGCGGGCGACGGAGTCCCAAATGTAGAGCTCTTGGTGAATGGAGTGGATGTCCGAGTGGTCTCTTGCGAACGGATAGAACGCGCCCAGCTTCATGCAACACGAGAAAGGTTTCGGTCAGTCTTCGTACGATCCATCGGCAGGCGAACAAGTTACAGCTTACCTGAATCCACCGGCTGCAGAGCTCCTCGGTGGTGTCGTCGCCGAACCCGCAGATGTCAGCTCCGACCATCGGGATCCCGAAGATGCCAGAGTTGAGGATCGATGGTATGGAATACCCAAGATCGTCCCATTTCGCGGCGTTGTCCCCGGTCCAATGTGCCGCGTACTTCCCCGAACCGACGAAGGTCGACCGGCTGAGCACGAACGGCCTCTTCCCCGTAGTCTTGATCAGTCCATCATGAGTCGCCCTGGATTCCAGGAGGCCATAAAGGTTATGCGCATCGTACTCTGTTACATTCCCAAAGTGAACTGCAGATGCCGGCACTGTCTTGTTGTTGATCGGTCGTCGAACACCGGCATTGTTGACGCTATACGAAGGCTCATCTATCGAGTTCACCGGCGGAGAGGTTATGAAGTTAGATATCTCGTTCATGTCAATCCACAGGCCGTCGACCGGAAGCGTCTGCCGGAAAGTGGCGATCTCCCGGGCCCAGAAATCTGCGGCGGCAGGGTTCAGGAAGTCCGGGAAGTAGACCGGTCCGGGCCACACACTTCCAAGGTAGTACTCCTGCCCTCTCCTCAAGAAGACACCTTGCTTCATTCCCCTCAGGAATGTGCCATAGGTGTTGTTGACACTGATACCTACAACGTTTCTATCGTTTCAGAGCCGAACAGGGGACAGAGTCTAGTTGCTGCAGGACCTAACCTGGATCCAAGATGACCACATACTTCTGCCCGTTCCTGTGAAGCTGGTTGACAAACCTCTTCATCCTGTCCGCCGGGAAGTTGATCGGATCGAGCGTGAAGTCCTTGAAGCCATCCATGTGATCGATGTCGGTCCACATTACATCAAGAGGTATGGTGGCATTTGCGTAGCCTGCAACCACGTATTCCAGCTCCGACACGTTCTTGTACCCGTATCGGCACTGGTGGAATCCTGCATCCAAAGAGGTAGGCATCTAAATCCCGGATCACGTCGGACAGCTCGAGCATGGGTGTGTGCTGTGTACTGACCGAAGGACCAATACGGCATGGGGGCGGGTCGGCCGACGAGCTCGGTGTACTGGTCCATGACTGACAATGGCGACGGCCCGGCGAAGAAATAGAAGTCGAGGACTCCTCCGATCACTTTGTAGGTGATGTAGGATCCTCCATATATGACGTCCATCCCGTTGCTATTGAGGAGGAGAACTCCGTGGGTGATCCCCGGCGGACTGGTCGTGTTGGATGACGACCTCACGTCGATGTAGAAGGGGTGAGACCCGTACAGATTCTGGTCGAGGATCGCCGCTGGGATGTCTGCGTTCCACATCGTCAACGTGTCGTCCGGGACTAGCTTGAACGTCCTCTTGGTGTGCTCCCCGAGTCCGTACAGCGATGCTCTGTCGGCCGGCAGCGACGACGAGATCTCCAAGTAGCGATCTTTGAAGACGAGCGTTGGGAGCGTGCGGAAGAGGACGTCGCCGGTGGAGCGGCGGGAGACCGTAAACGTGACAGGGGATGTTGGATGGAGGGTGAACTCGAGGTCGGAGTCTTTCATGGAGATGACATGGGCTTGGAGCTGATCGTGGCGGCCTTGGAGCATTGGTGGCGGGGATTGCCGAGGGATGATGCGCTGAGGAACCTCCCATCGCCGGTGATGGGAGTCGGTGATTCGGACTCGTAGCCGATTCTTGGTCTCAAAGCTGCACGTAGATCTCCCGGTCAGCATCTATAGTCTCGGTAAACTAAGCTTAGCGCACACATACACACCTTGCGAAGAGGCTGATGTTTTGGATGTCAGGGCCGTAGACCGACGTGCTGCGTATGAGTCCGAGCTCGGCGGTCAACGTCTTCCCGGAAGGGGCGACGCCGACGGACCGCAGATCGTATCCATATCCGACTTGTTGCTCTTGCGAAGCAGCGGGAGAACCGAATCCCAGAAGCAGACAGAGATGCAAGAGGAGGAGGAGGAGGAAGAAGACAGAGGAGGGATTAGCAGAGGGGAAGATTGTCATCGTCCACATACGATCACTGGCGGAGGGATGAGCTGAAGACCACGAGACGGTGATGCTTTATTTGAGATTGATGAGTGACGGGGAGGAGAAAACACGCCTGAGGTGGTTGCACGTTATGTCGTCTTGAGCGACAGATAAGGGTGGACCGATCATCCATGGGAGGGCAGATTCCCCTCATGTCTCGATCGAAAAGGACGGGGGTCGTTTGTAATGATCCACAAGCAAGTGTTGTTCCACGCACGCAGTGATGCCGCGACAGAGACGACATAACCAACACTACATTGGTAACAGTAACGATGCATGATTGAGAGCATCGATGCAGCAGCAGCAGCACATTGGGAATCTCATGTGCAACTTCGAGGCGGATAAGGTGATGACGATGATCACGCCGTCGGTTTCGGGAATTGTTTGACAGCAGCAACAATTCTGCATCCAAAAGTCAAATCTCATCAGGAAAGAAGTAAAGCTGCTACAAAGTCAAAGGTGTAAGTTTGGTATACGTGCTTCACCATATCTGAGGAGATAAAATTAGCCGTAATAAAAGGTATATACGTACCTCTCCATATCCGAGGAGATAAAATTAACCACCGTGTAAGGTAGGCATTGAAGTGATCAGCTACCCAATTCCTGTTCAATTGGTTTTGCTAGTTTATCTGTCACGTCTAGTAAGGATCTAATATTTAAGTCTATCAATTCATGGGGTTCGGATCTTGAAACATACCCGACAAAAGGTCGTATGCTTGAGTTAATAGCGTTGGAGGATTCAAAAAGTTCAAGTGGTGTGACTTGAGTTCCGAGAGAGAGAGAGAGAGAGAGAGAGAGAGCTCTAAGGAGTATATTTGAGGTTTTTTTTTTTTATAGAGAGTCCTAGTAATTATTTGGAGTTAATTGGTGGGTTAAATCATAGAATAGTTATATGGAATCATCAATCATTATATGGTTGTGGTGGCATTCATAAGTTACGATTATCACAGTTAGGGTTTGGATTCCACATCCTCTTTTCCCTACTTGATTTTTCTTTTCAAAATTTTGTTTCTTTATGGTGTAAATAACTTTGCAGCATAATGTATTTTCAATTTTCATCAAGGCAACTTATTTTCCTTTTTGCGACTCGCAAGAGGAAGGTATTTCTCGAGCGACCTTTGGTAAGATCAATATGGAGTCAATAGCAATATTAGAAATAACTTTCGATGGGGGTGCCACAAAGATGATTGCGGGAGCTACCCCAAACTATGATGGTTAAGGGTATAATAATCTACACTCTCTTTGACGTCTAAGTTTATTGATTCAAGTTAGCAAATATTTTTACAAATATTATGACAATATGAAGGTTGATTAAATAACAATGACCCTTGAATCATTAAAGAGGCATCTAAATATCGAAATTGCATCGAAAGTTTTCAATATCGAATGAAAAGAGTTAGTTTCATTCGTCAAACTAATATCTTCAACGTAGTGTATATGATCCTTCGTCAAACCCACTAATAAACTAACACCAAATATATACTTAAAAATTGGACTCAAGTTAGGTTCATAGTCTCCGACATGTATGATAACTAAAATCTATCATATCACCTATACAAATCATTCTAAGACACAAATAGTGAGATTTGTTCTAACATAGTTAATACCACAAAAATATCACTGAATAAGTCAAATTGTTTCCAAGATGGAGGTCTTTTGTGATTCAGCAGATCTATCATCGACGAGCTTTCCAATTCCCTCCATGATAGCAAGCGACAATCCCTCCTCGACAACAATTACAAACATCCATCCAATGAACTATTCTTTAAAAAATTGGAAGGGATGTTTCTCGACTTCGTATTCTCCATTTACAATCAACATGCGTACTCATTTCTTTTTTCACGTGTTCCACGTGACTTCATTTTATATATTTTCTTTCAATTTTTAGATATACATACGCATGTGATGGTGGATTTTATTATCAGAAATTTCTCATCTTACCCATACAAAACCCGGCATGTGGGGTCCATATGAGAGAGGACACGTCATCCCTATCCATCTCTAACCTGAGTTGGGTCGGCTTTGACCAACCATGATTCCAAGTTGGTCCAAAACTAGGCTTCGGTTCGCAGTCCCTTTAGATCGAGTTAGAGAAGGATTCTAATGATGGGTGACGGAGTGTGGCTTTCGGTATGAGCTGTGATGACTTCGATCTGGGCTTGGTGAAGCCCATTAATATGTTCTTACAGTGTCTCTTGGGCCGGCCCACTCTTGTTTGGAAAACATCATTCTCGTCGTTACAAAAAAATACATTTTAGTTTTTGTACCATTATAATAAATATTTAAAATATTAATACAGCATATAATTTTAATAAATGATTTGCTTTTATATTAGTATGGCGATATTGTATTTACAAAATTTATATTTGAATCTCTATAATTTTGAAAGTGAAACAAATAACCTTATTTGTCTTAATATCATTGGTTATATTGACGGAAAATACAAGACACTATGTGCTAGATCGATGGAAAAGTGATTGGTAAAAAGGTAATTTCAATGTCTCTTCTATTTCTAGTGGCATGGCCTAGTTGCTTTGCCACCTAGTCCACCTCTCGTTACGTTGTCGGGATGCTCAAGGCACGGTTGTCATCATGTCTGGCTTCTGACGTAGTGAGAGCGATCACCACCGAGTTGTTCAGGGTATGGTCGTTGTCTCACTTGACTCCTAGTGTAACGAGAGCGAACGCTACTAGGATGCTCAAGGTGTGGTCATTGTCACCACCAAGATCATCCTCCTCGAGCCCCTCCTTGTAGTTGTGCATCCAGCACTCGCTATGACATCCCATTCTCGATCCTCGCCCATGCCACTTTTGGCATCCATGATGCCCACGTCATCCTCCTTCATGCACTTATCGCCTATGATTGGTTCGGGACTAAGACATGGATCGATAGCCAGGCAGTCTTCCTCCTCCTCTTGGCTTTCGTCCTCTTGTCCCTTTACGGAATGCCACTCCCATGGCTTGCCACCTTGCTGTTGGAGCTCGTCGTCTTCTAGGTGGCCTGCTTGTGCTATTATGGAAGTGGATGCATGGTATCGATAATTAGGCGACGACGACATTGAGCATTTTGGTGGTAGGGCAATTGGGTCTCCCCCTCTTCATGATGCTAATAGAATTCAAATATAAAAAATAATCTATAACTAGCCCCATCTCATATGAAATATTGTATATAATAAATAAAACTGTGACAATGGTTACCAATGACGTTGTTGTGGACCTATTGTTCCGACACATTTCTTCCTACAAAGTTTGAAAATATCACTATCATTGCTCGAGTTAGTACAATTCTTATTTGTGAAATAAATTAGGATCTTGACAAAATTCCACTAAACTCGATTCATTGAAACATCCCAATAGAATGAAATGTTCGTACTAAAAATTATGTTCTTCTACTCTTTATCTTCTATCTACGATGATCGTTTAAACATCTTACCCGCTCATAACATAAGTTATAGAGGGATAGAAAAAGCAGGAACACAAATAAATATGTTCATCCGGAATGAAAATATTTATTTGAAAAAGTAAAATTCCTTACGTTACTGTAAACTAAAATGTTATCTTGTATAATAGAAAGATGTGAACACACTTCAAAGAAGCTGAGAATTCTAACACACAAACCACTAGTCTTAACCCTTTGTTTACGTGATCACGTTGTTTGATCGACCAAAAGGGGGTGGAAAAGCCACATCCCTGCAAAGCATCAAACCGGTGGCTTAATTTACATGCTACATTCCATATATCCTATGTGGTGACACATGGTGCCCATGGTCTCGCTTGACCAAAGAGAGCATCATCATCTTGACTTCCAAGACATGCCCAATGAAGCGTGGAGAGATGAGAGGTACAAAGTAAAAAGAAAGAAAGATGTGAGCCTACCTTTGAAACAACATCACTAGACAAAGATATGTCCTCCTCCCCCTTCCAAAGGCCATAATGATCTATGATGTATGTATGTATACGAAGTCCACAAAAGATGTGTCAACTACTCCCCCCCCATGCAATAGATTTATTACACCCAAAGTAACTTTTTCCCAATCTCACGAATTCTCATTGTCGGGGCTTTCCATTGTACACGAGAATAAGTCCAAAGGGAGAAGTTTTTGTGGTCGGTCATGGGACAAAAGCTAAGGAGACATGCTTACACCTTTTGAGAAAAAGTAGCATTTAGATGGAGAGAGAGAAAGAGAGCAATGGTCATCATAATTAAGATGTGTCCATCGTAGCTAATCATGCCACTAGTGGATAAATTAATTAAGCTAGCTTCTATGAAATTTTATTTGATTCGATGGTGACTCTATAGTTAGAGAAGCTAATCATCGCGCTTGCTATTTAGTCAATTTCATAAAACTTACTCAAATCGATTGAGCTTTGATGAACAAAGCATCTATTATTTATTTAATGTACTGAACTTATTATCTATTTTTTCGATAAACAAATAGTAATTTTGATAGTAGCATTTGGTCCAAACATAACCATTAATGAGTGCAAGTCGTATTCCAATATATATCCAATAGTCTATGCACATATTTAATGGTTAATATATTATTAGATCTCAAGTTCAAATTCATATTTGAATGTCTCTTGTACTGTTTAATGTAATAATATATATATATTTCTTTTACGTATTTTTGTGCTAATAATTTGCGGCATGAATCATGACCAGTTGGTGCACCACAACATCAGCAGGAACAGTTGTGATTTCTTGCAAGCGTCGAAGGAGTCGTCGTCGTCGTCCCAACATGATGTCCTGTGCTTGTTGTCTTCCCCATCTTTTTTGGTCAAACATCACGGGGGAGCTCCGATGGCTGTCTCATGAAAGCTCTACCAAGCTTTAGTGAAGCCGCTTTGGACGACCCTCGCAAAAAGGCAAGCCTATGGCAGCAGCAACACAACGCGCACGTAGAAGAATATCCGAGCTCACTCGCCATGACCTTCAAAGATGTCCAAGTAGAAGGAACAAAACTGCTTTCCAAAAGCTTCCTTCCGACCCAACTTGTTTAGGGCAAATAATAGATTCCTTTTCTCTTCTGATGAACCCAACCGTGCATGCCATCGTCTCCGTGATCAGTGGTTAGGGTGTCGATAGTGAGATGCCAATGGCTTCTTGCGATCGAGACAAACATTACGAGTCAACATTACTACGTTGCGAGAGGAGCAAAGGTAGATGAGTCAGTGGATTTGGCAATCTAAAAGTGGAGAAGACAACTCCTAGCTGTCACTGGCTACAGATAATAGCACTCAGATAAAGCTGCTTCGGTTTGCCAGTTTCAATTGACTGTCATATTAATCAAGTATTCTTTCTCACTGGAATTTGTCTTCCGGTTTCTACCATGCTAATTTTCTACCCTATAAATTTGTCTCAGGCTATCATAACAACAATGATCATTGCATGGATAACCCACTTCATGTTCTATGTGATGATACCTTCCTAGTTTTCTCTGTGATTCAACAAGTATATATATATATATATATATGATCTTTATACATATGGTTCTCCGTAACAATCGATTTGTCTTTGCATGATTTAGGTCTACATGTATTCAAAAATCTATCGAAAGAGTCGAATTTACGTGATTCGAAACTCCTAACCAACATCCATCGATAATTTTTTTTAAAAAAAATTCGCTCTATAAATACTCACTATTTATGTAATAATTAAATTATATTTTAAAGATTTTTTTTCTTCATGTACAAGTGCTTAAATTTCTTATTATCTAAGGATTCTACATATCGAGAGTAACAAATAATTTCTGTTGAGCATTGTCTTTTCAGATTTATCTTAATCACTCACTCATTGTCGAATTGAAACTCGAATAAAGCTATTTCGGATCATTTCTATGATATTAATTTTAGCAATGCAGACAGGGGACAAGAATTAGGTGACTCGTCATAATCTAGCAAGTTGACCATTGCAATGCAAACATCGATATGATAAGGGAATAGAAACCCTGCTATGGTCATTAATTTAATTTCATTTAGGAAACAGGAACATTAATGCTGCATACAAGAGTCTGAAAATATTCCCAAGGTGCAATATAAATTAGTCTTTATAATTCGATTACACTGAGGTGTCATCAATTATCATCCAACACTTGGTTCTTTCATCTTGTTGATCTTCCCTTTTTAAGGTAGAAATAGGGTATTTTATATCATCTTGAGGATGACTCTTAGTATAACAAAAGTATTATTCCTTTTCGATATGGACTCTTAACTACAAAACAACATCTATATATATGTATAAAGATAAAATTGTATATGTTGACAGTGTATTATAGATAAAATTGTATATGCTATTATACATAACATATTTTTTGGATGATTCACAGTGTATTCTTAAACTAGTGGAAAGGAATAATTCTTCTTTGAAACATATCCATCTAATCATTCTTTAAATTACAGGCGACCGACCGATGTTGATTTTGTAGTTTCAGTGCCATCTATTTTATTAGTCATCGAATCAAATCCTTAATCAGCTAAGCTAGTCAATACCTTTCGAATGATATATATATTAAATTGATTATATATATATATAGTGTCATATGCTTGATTGAATGTGGAGTGAGGAGCATAGACAACACAAAACTAAAACAAACATAAGACTTTGTTGCTCATTGTTACATGATGTTACATAAGTACTAATAACAAGAGCTAGCAGTTCAACTTCAGTTATCTTCTGTGCAATGAAGGGATCAATATGGAATGTTGATAGGCTCTGCCTTGTATGTGGACACAATTTGCATGATATAAATGAGATAATGAGTGGGAGAACATCACACTGGACCACAACAAACATGATCATGCAAATAACACTACTATGTATGCAGCAATAGACCTAGTGATCCATTTCAACTGGGGGTCCCTTTCTGTTCTTTTAACCTTCTGATGTTCTCACTAATATATAGTTATGTATACATTAAAATCATTCTTCTTTAAATGTGTCCCTCTTCTTATTTTTGTACTTACATTTTATTTTATGCATCCTATCTCTATGCCAATTACATGAGTCAACATATATACTAGCATAGATCTTCATTTTTAACATTCCTTTGTGTGAAATATTGAGACATTACTCGACAAGAGAAAGCATCAGTCAAGCCATTCCATGATATCTCTGATAGGAAAAGCTTTACTATGATGGAAGATCTTAGTTAATGATGCCTGACTACCTACCAAATTTTACATATTTTATGGAGACAATGAAGTTGTATTTTGACTAAAGGTCACTTTAAAAAAAAAATTAATATCAAGCAAAGATGAGAAAGAATTTTTTTTTAAAAAAATGAAAATAAATTTCAATATTTGTAAATACTTTCGGAAGGTGTATATGGTTTTAATCTTTCCAAACTTCTCAATGCCACTGTGCAACTATATCAGAATTCAACACAAGGGTAGCAAATGCAAGAAATGAAGTTGTATGACCAATTAGTACCTGTAATCCACTTTTCTAATCATACCAAAAGGATTGTACTCTTGCTTAGATCTGTCAACAGTATTGAGTGTCTGATGAAAGCTTTGGTGAGTACAAATACATGAATACTAAATATTAAAGAAAAATGTATGAACAAAGAAAATGCAGAAAGTATAAATAAAACATAAAAAAGTAAAGAATGCTATCTTTTTCCTGATTGGTAGGCTGAGGTTGGCTGCAAGAATCTGAAGTTAATCCAAGTGCTCCAGACAAACCCAGTTCAGAAGAAGAGAAAGAAAAAGAAATATCCCTCAGAGGGGAGTGAGGAAAGCCAGCAGGCTTTACTTGTTTGCTCTCAGGCCCTGCAAGCTGGGAATTATAGCTACCCTTTCACACTTTCTCCCCTCCATCTCCGTCCCAACTCAATCCCACTTCAAGGTCCGTCCGGGGAGAAGCAAGCTAAGAAGGCACTGCTAGGGTTTGCTACGTCTGGGGAGCTGGGATGGGGTTTTCCAGTTGAGTGGGTAGTGTGCTTGCACCATCAAAAGTGGCTCCTTTGTGTAATATATTAATGCCTGTGTTGTTTACTTTTGAGAAAGGAAATCCTCTCCTCCAAGGGGGCTATAAATCCTCTACAACTCTAACCTTGGCTTCTCATCACTTCTCTTTCCCTTTACCTCTCTCTCTCTCTCTCTTCAGGAACTAGATCTTGTAAGGGTTTGTAGATCAAGTGGCCTTTCTTTTTCTCCATGGAGGAGAGTCTTGTGGAGCTCAATCGTCAAGAGAGGAAGAGATGTGAAGTGGCCCTTTTCACTCCCTTCCTCCGGGTAAGGGAGTGAGTTTCCTGCTTCCCAATAGAGAACCAGAGGTGATGGTGGGGAGAATACAGGTGAAATGGGTTGTGCCTGGCTCCCTGTATGCCACACATATAGACCAACCCATCGAGTGATTGGCTACTGTGGGTGGCGTGCAAGGAGCCAAGCATGACCTCTCTCTCTCTCTCGCTCTCGCTGTCTCTTGTGATCTAGCGGTCATTTTATGTATGTGGTGCTCGGAATAGTAAGAGATGGACATGGAGCTACGCATATGATCATATATCTTGAGTTTGATCTTGACGGTCGTTTCATTGTTTTGCAGGAATCAAGGGGCCTGTGTCCAAACTCTTGTGAGAGAGAGAGAGAGAGAGAGGTTTCAGATAACTATGATCCTAGAGAGAGAGAGAGAGAGAGAGAGAGAGAGAGAGAGAGGTTTCAGATAACTATGATCCTTTGTCTTTTATTTGATTCCTTTACTTGTGAGCGATATTTTTATGATGACCACCCAATTTCCTCGTGGTGTTTTGTTTATTACTACAAATCACCAGTGATACAGAAGTGGAATATAGCTTTTGCATTGATATATATGTGGATGAGACCGAAGATTCTACGACATGAACATGGATCCAGCTTGTGTATCATCACAGTAAGATCGTCATCATCATCATCATCATCATATGTTTGCCTATACATTCAACCTGTGTTACAGGCTAACGTGCTGTTGTTCCATGGGGAAGCTTTATGATTCTTTCATCTCTTGATATCCATAAATAAATGGCAAAGATACTGTTCTTGATGGTTTGCAGTAGCTGGAGCATTATTTCTTGATCCTGTTACCATCGTATGTTGGTTTCTGCTATCTTCAAATTGACATTGTGATGCTTATAGTTGTGTACAAATGCACATCATTCTCTCTCTGCTGAGATTCTCTAGGGTTCAGATGTGTGTCAGCTCCTTTGCAATATTTGGATGGGACTAATTGGGTGTTCATTTCTCTCTCTTATGCAATCTCAAACACTCTCAACTGCTACAATGTATGAGTGACCATCTTCTTCTCTCGCATGATCACTTAAAAGATACATACGCTTTTTTTTGCCTCTCTGACAACTTTGTTAGGGTAAACTGCTCTCCACACTCGTTGTTTCTGTCTCGAACTTGTGCAGATGATTCAATGCTCTCTTACATAGTAATTCTTATGCTTTGTCTTTGATTATTCTACATATGTATGCGTATGCTCATGGTTTGTGTCGACAACATTTGTCTAACATCTATCACTCACTATCTCTCTCATGCGGCTCCTTACGACGAGATCTGATATCTCAAAGAAAAACTAATCAATAAACCTCGGTGTTTTATGTCTTGTGATCAATAATATCAACACACACAAGCACATGCGCAGCATTTAAACTCTCGAAAAGAGGTTGAAACGAAGCAAGAACTTAAGCTTCCTGCCCTACAAGTCCAATAGTTTTTGATGCATCGAGTGCTTGGTTGGAAGCATGCATGTCACCTTCTCTGCAACACTTCCATGGAGGGTTTTGCTGATAAGAGTGTGATAGCTTCTCTAGCAACGTCGGGTCCACCGGAAGGAGAGGTGCTGAGGAATCCACAGCATGTCCATTAAATTTAGGTTGGGTGGTGCATGGCGCCATACCTTTTTGCCTTGCTGTTGTCTGTGACAGTGCGAGCAAGAAGAAGAGCCCAAGTGTCTTGGCTCGGTGGGTTGTCAGCTTTCTAGCCTACCGAGGACTGAGCAGCTTTGTGTGTCATCCAAAAGGAATTTTCAAGACTAGGGAAAGAAGCCCATCAGAACTCCCCATCCCTCCCTCCCTGGAACTCACCCTGTCCCCACTTCCCTCTCCCCAATGCATGTTTATGTTTATAATATACACACACCATCATCATCTCTCTCTCTCTCTCTCTCTGTGCAGGAACTTGTAATATATATAGATATATATACATATAAAAGAAAGTTCTGGACTAATCTCTCCCCTCTTCCTCTTCCTGATCTTGCTTAGAGTGAGCTTTCATACAGTGCAAACTGAGAAGTAAAGCAGGCAGGGAAGTGAAAGAAAGGTGGCAGCAGCTCAACTCCACTGAGGGATGACAGATACCAGAGAGCACATCCATGCTGTTCATCATGTCCTTTCGCCACTCCAGGCGCGCATCTCAAAGCACCTGAAATCTACTGGCACAGTGCGAATCCAGCAGGTGGAATTCCATGTACTTGGCCAAATACACAAGCCTTGTGTCAGTGGGTGTACGTATTAAAACGAAGGCAGGCATGTGATCTGAATGACTATTGTATCTGCCATTCTCGTCCTCCTTACATGCAATTCCAGCTTCGTGTTAGTGTGGTATATAACTTTATAGGATGGATGGATATAAATGACTGATGCAAATAGGACAAAAAGAATAGGATTCATTCAGCGAGTGTTGGGTTGGCTCGACGAGGAACGCCGAGTGCACACTGGGCATGGGTTTATTCCCCTTCTCCTGTACCCAACATGGCTACCACCAACATGCTTCGACTGCCAAGGAACAAAAAGCTCCTCCTCAACAGCATGCTGTAAACTTGTCACTGGACGTCACTGTGCCATGGTTGATCACCTGGACAGATCTATAAAGCACGTCCATGCAGTATGTTGTTGTGCCCAAGGCCTGTGCTGGATGCCAAGTCTAATAGGATTTTGAGTCAAGCAAACTCTCTCTCTCTCTCTCTCTCTCTCTCTCTCTCTCTCTTAGTTAACAAACAACTTATGACCTTCAACCTCAGTTTTTGGGACCACCTGAATCTGGACACTGAGCTATTTCCGAGTCCCAACCCAACAGAAGCCAACACTGTAGATAAAGCACAAGCACAGAGAATTCTCTTGACAAATAGAGGAGCTTGAAATCCTGACACACACAGGGAACAATGGATGCCACCCTCAGGTGAGAGAACCAAACTGGCTTGGTCGGTGACCCGAGTCAGAAAGGGCCATCACAAGTGATTTTAATTGGATGGACACAATACCAAAGCAGTTTAAAGGTAAAGGGACTTCCAGCCCTCTGATCACCTTGCAAGTTGGGCATTTTGAGAGAAAGGAACCTACCTGCACACCCAGGGTGGGAAAAGGACAACAGCAAAAGCACCTTTTGGAATAGATCTAGCTCAGGTATGCTTTTGAAACTAATCAGCTACTACACCAGGATGCTTATTATACACATCCAGTTCTCAACACCATATCAGTCAACACCAGCAAGTAAAACATTCAAAGACCTGCTTGTTCATGTTTCTATACCATCCTTCTCATGAAACACTAAGGAACTGCTTTTCTGTCTTCAGTCAGTAGCACAACTTTCCAGTAATTACCATCAAGAACTGTTAAGACACTGGCAGAGGAAACATTAGGGAAGAAAGCAGTGGGGACATGACAATGCTTTAAAAAAACTCAATGTAGAGCTGTATAGCTTGTCTTTGATCCTCTCTTCCCTATAAACAAAGAGAAGGTAATAATAAAAATGTCAGAATTAACTGACAAGGGTGTGTAAACATCTTGTACAAAACCCATTTGAGAGAAAGTTATACATATGACTTCAAAATATAGATACACAAACAGAAAGAAAATTTTTCCCCAACTGATGTACTTCCATCATGCCTATAGATGGGAAATTTCTAATAGCCAATTCTTAAAACTCTCTACTTGAGAGTATGTGTATCCTAGAGAACCGATTCAACATTCGTATTGAATTTCATTTAAACATGGAATATCTTTCAATTTGCTGGCTGGATCAATCAAACAATTCTAACTTTATTCTTTTAAACTTCGAAATGACTCAAGTTCTGTTTTGATCATAAGCCATATGGATATCTACAGAATCTAGAATCTACAAGATGCAAAATCAAGAATCAAACAGATTTTCCTTGAAAAAAAATTAAGGGAATTACATCGACTCTACATGACTATGTACCTTGAAAATTTTCTTTTTCCTTTTTACATTCACTGGTTTTCAGTCCCGCTCAGATATTGATGTGAAGGTCATGGATGCATACGTAGTGTTCTCTGATGACGAGGGTGATTTCTCTAGAGCAGGAGATATGCCTGAGCTACTCATTGGATCATCCTTATTCTTGCTTCTAATCTTAAGTTCCATGAAGTCATCAATTATACCAGGCTTAGTGATCTCTGAGTCCACATCCTTTTTGCCGGTCAACATCTTGACGACATTGGACATTGAGGGCCTAAGCTTCATGGTGTCCTGTGTGCACAAGAGTCCAATCTTCAAGAACTTACATGCCTCTTCAACATCCAAGTCATCTGTCAAAGAATTGTCTATGATATTCGCCAGCTTGCCACATTCGTAAAGACCCCACGTCTGCAAGATGAGAAGTCCACTCGTGATGCCTGGGGACTGTACAGTTACATAAACCACACTTTATTAAAAAGACATATAAAAACTACTTATTTGATGATGGTTTCTTGCTGTCTTATATATCTAGTCTGAAGTTAATCTCCTTATTTTATGCTTACGTACAAATACATACAGCAGATTATTTATGATGATGTCAAACCATTTTATTATGTGTAGTAAATTGAAACAATTTTACATAGCAGAGATGATTTATTTTATTTCTTTCTCTGTATGTTGTTAAAAGCAGATTGCTTTAGTAAACTAGATACAGGATTGAAGCATTAAAGAACTAAAGAGGCAAAAAGAAAGGGTTGAACTCCTACACTCCCAGAACAATACACTCGGAACTCTCTTGTTGCACAAAAATAAAAAGTATTATTTTCAACAACAAATAATGCTTAAATATACAATAACGTACCTACTATTTATGTAATATAGTCAACATTTAGTTTGCGACTGGGGAGTATTTTGCTTACCCTCTCCAGAAGAAATTGATCTTCATAAGGTAGCCTTGTGTTGGTGTTACATCTGCCACTAACTATTTCTAGTAGAAGAACACCATAGCTGTAAACATCTGACTTCCTTGTCACTTGTCCTCGAACCGCATACTCAGGTGCTAAGTACCCTCTGCAAAGAAAGAGACTTAATGTTTTGAAAAGAAACAAAAGCCAGTAATATCATAAGCGAGATGACACGGAAACAGGATTTTGTATTGCAAGCAGCAAAACTATTTGCAGGGACAGTTGCAATTTCTAGATCTGGAAGTTAGTGGATTGCAGAAGAAAACAGCCATAAGCTCCATATAAAATGTGTTTTATGATGAAAACCAGATAATAGGAAGTTCAGAAAAGGCAACGGAACTCACATTGTTCCAGCAACTCTGGTACTGACATGAGTCATATTAGCTGGCAGAAGCTTCGCTAAACCAAAGTCAGAAATTTTGGGTGTGAGGTCCTTATCAAGAAGAATATTGCTTGCTTTAATATCCCTATGAACTACATGCGGTCGGACTTCTTCATGAAGGAATGCAAGTCCACGAGCAACACCAACGCATATTTTGGCTCGCGTTCTCCAGTCGAGCTGAATGCTACTATGGCTGGAACCTGAAATAAGGCAACAACAAGAATGTTTTGACGTGTTCAATTTATTAGAGAACCTAGTTGCTATTGAAGACACAAGAATACTAAATGAGAAGCATGAGAAAGAAATATGGTACCAAGGAGTGTTTGTGCAAGGCTATTATTCTCGCAATAGTTGTAAACAAGTATTCTGTGAGTTCCTTCTACGCAACAACCATACAGCTTGACAAGATTCTCATGGATGATACCAGAGATCACGGTGATTTCAGTCAGAAATTCCCGTGCTCCTTGTTTTGACTCAGAGGAGAGCACCTTTATAGCAACAAATTTTCCATCTCTAAGCCTTCCCTGTATGCAAAAACAGATATAAAGAGGAATGTTTCTAGACTTAATAGCATTTACCAACTATGAGATCTATGCAAGCTAACCTTGTACACAGAACCAAAACCTCCCTCTCCAACTTTGTTAGCAGGACTAAAATCATCGGTTGCATTTTTCAATTCCTTGTAAGTGTAGATTTTAGCAACTTCAGTTCCTGGAATGTCTAAATAGTAATACAACAAAGTTATCAAAAGCTTGAACTAACGGTGGAATGGAGTTTTGGCATAAAATACGAAAATTAACAAAATACGCCATGTTCGATGAGAAGGCAAAGGAAAAAGTTAAATCACAATAAACCACCAAATGGCATGTCTACCTTCACTGGGTTGATCGTGTTGCCGGCGTGAAGTTTTTCTCTTTCTGAATATGCAAGAGAAACAAGTCATCACTGAATGAATAAACTATCAGATTTTCCTGTGTGTTGAATGTCGGGTAATATGAACGAAAAGTTCCCTGCAAAGGTAGAGACTTGAAAGGATTAATATACAATCATGAACTTAAGACAAAATGAATGCAGAAGCAAGCTCGTTCAATTAGACAACACACTAGAACTCCTCCTCCTATCAGTTACCAGAGGTTATAAGCTGAACAATTATTGACAGCATAGAGGTTCAAATCAAAATTTGCAGAGTTCTGAATCTTTGTGGCTCGTGATTCATACTATGTGGCTGAGATGAAATGATGAAGTAGCAAAATAAGGGTTTTTCAAGGAATTGTGGATGTATCATGTATATGTGTGACAAAATAACTCTTTGTTTGTAAAAGACTGGTGAGGAGACCCTAAACAAGTGACCAACTTCTGGTTTTTGCATAGTCATTACTCATTAGCGCACTGGAGGTTCAAACATAAACTTCAAATGGAAAATGTTGTTTCACTTTTTGGAATTCATGTTAAGTTTCATTGTGCAATTACTAGAATTCCAGTCTCAGTATAACCGAAGTAACCTTCTTTGGCCACCTAAAGAAAATGCACCTTATCTTTCTCAAGTCACTAGACCAATTAACTATCGCCACATGAAAGATATCATTTCAACCAATCAAACATGTTGAAAGTATATGCTCAAGAAGAATTCGACTTCTGGATTGCATCAGAATAAAGACCAGCAATCACTGAAATTTCAGTTGGAAAAGCTCCCACAGAAACAAATTTTCACTCTGAAGCTATAATTAGTCATGTCTATGATTCTACCGTTGCGACAGACAAGACGCTCGTAACCTCGAGTTAATGATGACTGAAATTTCAATACCAACAGGCTTCATCAAGAAACCTTCATAAATCTTCTGCAATTGTTCTCGAAACATAGAATGCACTGATTCCCTCTAGCACAAGCAATTTAGATCCCTTAGCTTTGCAGGCCTTTGCTAAATCTTTATTGGAAAGGCTCAAACCATGTTAGTTAGTTATCACTGTTTTTGGCTTTAAGCATTTGTACCCACCTCCTTTTCTGTTAATCTAATTATTACCCTTTAGCGCACATGATGATACGACTCAGGGCTATTAAAAAGATTAGATTGAGTGTACTTGCTGAAAGACAGGAAAGTTTGCATAAGAATGAATAGAATTGAAGATGAATTATCTTCTCTCCAATTTGGAAACAATTTAGAGAGAGTAAGAAGAGGTGAGAAAAAGCAGATATCTCCAGTTGCCCTCTTCAGTATGATGGCCAAACCAGAGACTTCACCTTCTTCCTTTTCTTGTCTGTTTGACCCAATTCCCCATAGCCAAAGGAGGCTAAAGCTACAATGGACAATAATCAACCTAAACTAATAAACTGAATCACTAAAACCATTACCAGGATTTCTTGAAAGGCAAGAAAGGAAAAACGCAAAACTACAGAAATGAGACAAAACTTGATGACCAGCATCTAAAAGGTCCGAGAAGCCACATATTATCACCATTATTAACCAGCCATCTGACGGAAACATCAAGCATCACCTTTTATTGGCAACTATATTGATTAGATGCATACATTTCGCGAAGAACAAAACCTAGTTATGGTCATAACAATCAATCCAAATCCAATGGTTTCTGACACCAAAAGTACTGTAAAAAAAAAAAAAAAGATCTAATTCCAAACATAACCAGAATTCATTCGTCATAACAAGCAGTTGTGCTCCGGAAAACCAATTTTTATTTGTAGCGAACAAGAGAAAAACAGAGTCTTTAATCCGAAATAAGAAACCCAGGAGCGGCAGTCACCTCCAAAGTCAAAGACACCCGATTGATCTATCACCGGAGGAACTGCACAAATCAGGGTTGCCCGTCGGTAAGCAATCGTCCCACCCGCTCCTCCTTAACACTGTCGACAAGAGGAGACAGATCGAGCAAGCAAGCAAGCAACGCCGGCTCAATTGCCCACAGACAAACACAGCGTGCGGCTACCGGAGTCGCCTGGCCAGGGGGCGGAGCGAGGCGGCGCGCAAGGAAGGGAACTGCTGCCGTCAGGCGAGAAGGGTTGATGCGAAGCGAGCGAGAGAGAGAAGAAATGGGAGCTTATATTTGACTTCTCTCCATGGAAGGCCTCCAAGTCGGTTGACCGAGTCGGACGTTTGACTCCATCTGAACCGTCCGGTTCGAGTCTCTCCGAATTGGTCTCCAAAACCGGGCTCGATCCGTGTGGAACGGACCCTCGCCATTGGGTAAGGGATTAAACGAGAGCGTCACCTCGATCCGCATGGCGTTTGACTTGACCAGGATGCATAGGTGGCGCGTCTACGGTCAACATCGGATTGGCTGGGCGAGACCAGTCACGGTGTATGCGTCCGGGAAATAGTCAATGATCGGATCAAACGCGTACTGTTCAACGGATACTACCAACCCTGGGTGGAAACATTCTCCATGCCCCGACTTTAGTCGCGACTGGACACCGCTAAGTGAAGCTTCCTTTCGCCAATGCTGGCCGAGTTTTGATCACGTGAAATCCATTGCCATTTGCATCGTTCTAAGAGAGCATTAGTTAATTACTAGTCGCCTAGAATCTATCTTCTACGGTCTAAATCCTTGCAATTTAGTCGCGTGGAATTCATGCGCACGAGCGCTTGCATTACGACCATGCACATAATTCCGGCTTCGTTCAATCACTACAAGTGATCTCTCTAGATATCTAAGTGGTTGGTTTGTAGAGGTATAAGTACACGAGCGTAGTACGAGTCGTACGGTTGAGGGACGTAGAAGCCCTCGATTACGGTATTCTCCAATCCCGTCATCGGGACCGAGACACCAGCCAGGGAGGAGGGGACTCTTCTCATCTGGTCGTCCACGTGGGTCCCGCCTGCGGCATCGCGGCATTGCTTTTAGATGTGTGCATGCCGCTCCCGCTTCTCGCCTGCCAGATCATGACTCGAGCACTCACGTGGCCCTCAGGATCGCGTCGCGCACATGCCGCTCCGCCTCTCGTGTGCCAGATCATGACTCGAGTCGTACGTCACCACTTACGACGACGATGATGGGCCGATCCGCTTGCACTGTTCGATTACGGTCTGCGGTGACGTGACGACAAATCAACGAATAGTGCATCGACAAGAGTCACGATTTAGACAGCCGAAAGTCTCTTCTCACGGCGCTTGGATCACGAATTTTCAACGCCAAGATTTTTATATTTATCCTTTTAAATATATATATTTATACCCCATATATATATATACACATATATATATATATAAGAACATATTTATATTTTAATATATAATTAAAAAAGGATCTAAGTGAATGTGTAATTATAAATTGTTTTGAATGTTTGATAAATAAAATTATATTTTAAATATTCATTAATATAAATATTGTTTGATAGAATTGTATCTCAAACGTCCATTAACTCTTTATTCAAAAGTAGATATATATATTTTTAATTAAATAATTAAGTAAATAAAATAATTAAATGATTGTAGGTAATCTTAAAAAAAAATTTATATGACATCCAAATCAAATATGATTTTTAAAAAATAAAAAAAATATTATTTTATATTTAAAATATGAATTGAACATTCAATATATATTTTAAATATGTTCTCAAACGCATCCATACAATATGACGTGTTGTTATTGGATCATAAAGTGAAAGTGTATGATTTTTTTTTATTTTTTTTAAATGGGTTAACTCAACTGTACTATATATTTAATATATTATCATAATAAAATCCTTCAATCAAATCATGTTTTCGATATTTATTTTTAAAAGAAAGTATAATAATATCATAACACCAAAGATCTTGACCGTTCATATAAAAAACATACAAAAATAAAAAGGTCATCGGCAGGTCAACGCTTGTCAACAATGGTGATGGGAGTTTGTAACTGTCAATCGTACACCTACTTGAACGGTGGTTGTGTACCGTATTTGGGTCAACGAGGTGTCTTGTCATCAAGTTGGCAATGGATGTTTTACAAGAGACAGACAGGTTTGACTGTTCTTGCAAATTGTAATGTTCAACGAAAACAACAAAGGAAAAAAGATTGTATTGTGCAAACTAATCTTGTTTTTGAAGTTTAAGGAGAAATCATATATGCTAAGCATGAATTCTTGCATTATCTCGAGGAAAAGAAGTGCTGAGTCAGAAAGTAATTAGGTTCATTATCAATTCATTGAGAATACTAATAGACAGTATTCCTCGAGTCATCTTTTTATCACCAAATCCATACATAGAAGATTATTTGATATGTCTTCGAGATGAAAATATCGAACTGTCATTTGTACGAGACCAAACCCTAAAGAGATTTTTTAGCTTGATCTTTCTAATGTGAAGGTTAGTAATATAAGTGGTTAAAAAGTGATCTTTTTTATTATATTAAATATGAGTAATTTATATTTTTTATTGATCTTTTATTCATACGGATAATAAAAAGTGAGATAATTTATAAAAATAAAACCGGATTATAAATAATATGGCTAGTTGTCCTCATCAATCAGATTTCAACGGCCAGGATCAGAGCACTCTCGAATTCGTTATTACACGGCGGCGAAGGCTGTGGGAGAGTGATGCGAGCTTTCGAACGAGAAACGCGGCCAAGAAATGGCGACGTCGAGCTTGAGAAGAAGGAAGGTGGCCAACCCTCCTGAGAACTGTACAAGTTATCGCCCTCTCTCTCTCTCTCTCTCTCTCTCTCTCTTCTGCTGTAATTTCTGCTTCTTTTTCTTTTGCGTTATTTGCAAGATGGGCGGGTTTGGAAAACCCTCCAAGATCGGCGAATTTTACCGTCGTTGGTGAGCCAACCCTGCAAGCGATCGTTTGCGTTATTTTCGTCGGTGCTTCAGTCGTCTGTAAGATCGCTTCTTGTCCTTTTGTGATGATTTGCAAGATGGGCGGGTGGGGAAAACCCTCCAAGAAACGGTTATTTGGCCGTCACTGGTCAGCCAACCCTCTCGAGAACCCTGCAAGCGATCCTTCGGTGCGCTTCAGTTCCTCTTGTAAGAGCGCTTCTTGTTCTTTTGTGATGGTTTGCAAGATGGGTGGGTGGGGAAAACCCTCCCAAGATCGGATTATTTGGCCGTCATTGGTTAGCAAACCTTCTCGATTGTTTTCTTTTTCTTTGGTGTCTTTGCCTTCAGCTCGTGCTTCTTTTTCCTTCGTGATGATTTGCGATATCGATGGGGTCGGAAAACCCCTCCAAGGTTGGATTATTTTCTTTCTCTTTGGTGCTTTAATCTTCGGTTCGTTCTGTGAGAACCTTCGTGTTCTTTTGTGATGATTTGCAAGATGGGTGGGTTTGGAATGGCCTCCGAGATTGGATTATTTGGCCACTGTTGACTAACCAGACCTCTCGAGAACCCTACAAGCGATTGTTTTCTTTCTCTTTGGTGCCTTTGATCTTCGGTTCGTTCTGTAAGAACGCTTCTTGTTCTTTTGTGACGATTTGCAAGATGGGCGGGTTTGGAATACCCTCCTTGTTCTTGGATTATATGGCCGCTGTTGGCTAACCAAACCTCTCGAGAACCCTACAAGTGATTTGTTTTCTTTCTCTTTGGTGCTTTAATCTTCAGTTCGTTCTGTAGCAGCGATTCTTTTTCTTTTGTGATGATTTGCAAGATGGGTGGGTTTGGCAAACCCTCGCAAGATTGGATTATTTGGGGACATTGTTGGCTAGCCAACCCTCTTGAGAACCCTACAAGCGAATTGTTTTCTTTATCTTCTTTGGTTCCTTAAGGCTTCAGTTCTTTCTGTAAGGGTGCTTCTTTTTTCTTTTGTGATGATTTGCCGGAGGGGGGATTGGAATGCCTTTCAAGGTCAAATTATATGGTTGTCACTGGTCTTCGAACCCTCTCTAGAACCTATTTGGAATTGCTTTCTTTCTCATCTCGGGTGCCTTGTCTTCAGTTCCTTAGCAAATGTCTGCTTCTTTTTCTATTGTGATGATATGCAAGATGGTGGGTTTGCAAAAGACTTGGGAGATTGGAGTATTTGACCGTCACTTCTTTAGCTTGAATCCTTCACAAATATTTGGAGCAAAGTTTTGTCTCTGTCATCATTTTCTTTTAGTTCTAATTGGCTGGGCACAAACTATTTCCAGGGATGTAATTATCAAGATTTTCATGCCGTATCTCTGAATGCATGTGGTGCTTGTTTTGTTTAATTCAAACCTTTTTGAAATGACAGGTATCTTCTCTGTAGGAGCATAAAGTTAATGACCATTCTTTGGACCATGTCCTGTTCAAGCAATGCATTTTGCTTTTAGACTGCTTAGACCATGTCTTCATCTTTTGCTTTCTTCATTGTTCTTTCCATTCTTCATTATCTTTTGCTCCAAGTTTACTTTAAATCGACCATGTCTATTTTCTTCCTAGATAGTGGATCACTAGAGGTTGCAATGTTAACTGATTGCAAATATTCTATCTTTTTTAGTTGGTCACTAGCATTGAGTTCGGGGTTACATATGATGAGGGATATCCTGGGACCCGACAGCGTTACAGTTAGTGACGCGTCATCCCGCGGTAGCTAGGTCAACTGAAAGGACGCCCACTGACAGGGGCAATAAAGGCGACACGACCTGATTAACATCGGCTACCCTGGATGACGCCTCGATCAGACCCAACAACACTCAGTCAAACTGATCGGAACACCAACCGAGGCACATTAACACCTACTCGGGCTCGGTTTCTCACGCCACGCCAAACCAAAGTCAGAGGCAACCAGCCTGCCCCCTGCAAGCAGGCACATTAGGAAACAGTAAGCCTCCCTATAAATACCCTCGCACTCTGAACGAGCAGAAAAGAGGAGGGACAGACCAAAAACACTTTTTCTCATGAAACCCCCTCCACATCTTCTAACGTGATCGTCGGAGGGGTTGGGCTGACCTCCCCGGCCTAACCTTTGTACAGGTGCGAAGGCGAAGGTCCCCGTTGGTCCTACAAGCGATGAGTCCCTGCCCGGAGGAGACGGCCACATCGTCCCGAGTGGACGCCGCCCTGACCTCCTCAGCAGGCTCGAGAAACGCCCCAGGGAGATCCCCGTCGTCCGGACCCGAACCGAGCCGCGTCGGCCCCGAGGCCACGGCTCAAAGTTGTTTACACTAACAACATACATAATAAATCCGTACTGCATATGTTTGTTGATTGCAAATATTCCTTTTTGTTGAAGGTCGTCTTCCAATCTTTTTCAGATTTATGTGGTCATGTTGGACGTGCGGCATATGCCACGAAAAGGACTATCGATTTTGGGCAGCCAACTTCGCTCTCTCATCCCGAGGTACTGGTTTAAGTATGTTACAGCACTTTTTTCCTTCCCTGTTGCACTTTGAGACCTGCTGATATCTCTTGTCTAGACACAGTTGCCACCTGCACGTGACCTTTTTGATTTTTGATCGAGAGAACGTTCCTGTCATATCTTTATCGTTTTAAAGTTGAGAAGTTGTAATGTCAATGTCATCTCAAATGTAGAAGAACTATCCTATTGTCTATAAATTTGAGTAGCATGTTACTTGAGAAGTGAAACAGATATTTTTGATATTGCACCTTCCATAACTTAGTTTTGAAGATAAGAAAATGACACTACTTAGTCATGCTACGTGGTGTTTGTGAACCTTGTTATTGCTTTTCTGTTCCCTTAAGAACTTTTAAAAATACATCTGTCCTAAACTCTCATACTAAGATGAATTAAGAAATTTTTTTGCTAAAGTGTTAGTAATTTCTCTGTCATCTTGCCTTAAAACTTAGTAAGGCAGAAGTTTAGGGCATCTAATGCATCTGAAATTCTCTGTGCCATTATTAAAAACGCCCCTTCTTCTCTTGCAGCTAAATTTGCAGCCCAAGGTAAACATGACCTGCACTCGTCAACTTGTATAGAACTGTTGTTTATTTGGGTTTTTAGCTTCAATCTACTTGTCTGATATAATGATGTTATCAAATTGCAGTTATGTGGGGAGATTGGTTCGTCATGCACTCTAGACCTAAATCTGTGCTATATCACTCCTTGTCTGTCTGCATTTGTTTGTTAGATCCAAAACAACTGGTAGCATCTTCCTACCAAGCATTTAAAGGCCATGCAAGTCATGGATCATCAGTTATTGCTAGTCAAGACACTGTTTGGTGCTTGCTGGAGGGACTAGGTATGTTGCTGCTTCTGTTTTTTGGTGGCATGATACTATACCATCCATAAATTATGTCAAAAGGTCTAATTCTTTGATAGGATCACTGAACATTTGACACATATTAAGTGTGATAGCATCCTATATTGGATACAGTAAATACAACCATGTCATCCATTTATACTTTTACCTTTTGTTGTTCATTATTATCCTTTCTTTAAATTATTAGAAAATTTAGGTTTTTATTCTTTTATCTCTTTCATCTGGTTCTCGGCATTACTTTTTCATTTGTTTACCATGATTTTTACCCATGTTATATGATGTCTTGAATTAAATGTAATAATTGTCATTAAACCTGGATATGTTTAACAGATGAGCTTCAAATTAGCTGGTCTTGATTTTTATAAACACATATGCTTGAGCTTTTTAGGGATTGGATATGTATCATGAAACAACAAACCTTGACAGGATGATCTGCAAATAAAAATTTATCCCAATCCATTGTTTGAAAATGATTTTGGTCGGATCTTAACACTTTGGTAGTTGATTAGTTTAATTAATGCAGCTTAAACATTGTTGAGTATCATATAGGTAGCTTGATTGTTAGAGGACAGCATAATTCATTAAGCAAATTCGTATGCTAGAAATTGTAGACTGTCTGGTCAAACAATTAACGCTCGGTGGAGTACATTGGGCTTATATGGATTTCAATGAAATATAATAGTTTACTGCTGGTTGCTCGGGCGATTGAACCAGGATTTTAGGTTTGGTTCGGTCATGGTTCAGTCTATGATGGTTAGTTGGTTCAATTGAACTATCCCGATCCCGATCTCGATCCCGCTGCTCGTCATTGTCGCTGTCGCCGCTCACGCCTCCTGCTCTTTTGCTCATCGCTGTCGCTGCTTGCAAACGCTACTGTTGTCGTCGCTTGCGCCTCCCACTGCTCGTCGCCGTCGCCGCTCGTTGTTGCCGCTGTCGTCGCTTGCCATTGTCGTTTCCTCTTTTCTCAGTCAGCTGGCTCAGCACCCCTTTACACTTCCTTTTAATAGTATACGTATACTGTTAATATTATTAAGTTTATTTGAAATGATTAATTTTTAATAATTTTAATACTGTTAATGTGACATTGTGATTTTATATCTTAGATTTTCTTAATTTAATAACATATTTTTATTTAAATTTTTAAATAATTATATTTATTAATTATATTTTATATTTATATATTTTAACGTCTTGCTTCGTTCGGACAAGCACCCGAGCGAAGCGCCTAGCGCTTCGTATGTTTTTGAATATTGGCATCTTTTGACGCCTAACGCTTTTTATATCATTGGGTTAAGGATATTTCTTTCTTCTGATCGCTGCTCACACTTATGCACTTCCACGGGATTGTTGCTATCCTAAATTCTGCAAGACATGCGCTGTCTGATTGTTCCTCTCTTTTCTGCAGTAAGAAATATGCAGCTTGTTGGTTTTCTACTGATTGTTCAAAACTTCATTTTGTTGGTTTTTCTGTTTTCAGAATATTTTAGTCATTCTTGATCTTACTATTATTTTTTGATGTATTGCTGTCTGTAGATTTTGTGCTTGTTCATTTCAGACTTTAATATTGTACGGGTATTAAAAATGCAAAATATGCTATCTTAAAAGTAACTATTTTTCTTCTTCTTGTTGATTTCTGCTTATTTTCCTTGGGCATGAACTATCTTAAAAGTTAACTATTTTTCTTCTTGTTGTTGAGTTTTGAAGGTCTTCTCTGACACTTAACTTTTTTTTTTTTTCCGTTTTATTTGATTTGGTGATATCGCTTCATTTTATTTTTATGGCATTGGATTTCATCGTGTCACATCCTAAATCCTATTTTTTTTTTAGGTCGGATAGTCAAATAATAAATAATATTTTATTAATATATATGAATTATAATTTATTTATTTATCAAAATATAAATAAAAAATATTTGTTTTATTAGAAAACATAACGATGCCAGCACAGAAATAAATCTGGCTTAACCTTTTGACTGTCCTTTATTTAAATGGTATAAACACATGGTATAACCTGGCAAAAACATAAACCAACGAATAGCCTGAACATTATTTAAATGGATGGATACATCTCAATACGTTTGTACCAAGCCAATCAATCAATCTACCGTCACGATCAATAAAACCGATGAGGAAAATATTAATCATGATCACTATCAAGGGACACGATTACCTTTTTGACTTTCATGGAATGACCAAATGCATCTGTGTAAGTCTTTATGCCCATTGGTGGACAAAAAAACTAACTCATGTCATTGAACATGCAAGCAGTTAAAACTAAGAACCGATTGCTTATATTATGTCATCTCTCAACCACAAAGGAACGTTTACTATCAAGCATCTAATAGAAAACTGGAAGCTCTTTTTTCTATTTCTCGTGTATTCATCTAAAGATTCCATTGCTGGGAAACATATGGGACTAATTAAACACATGATTAATGTCTCAAAAGAAAGAGGAGACTGGTTTGAATACTTGGAAAGAAACATCAGCATGAGACCTACGTGAAACTCAAAAATATATAGTTTCTTAAATTTAACACTCAAAAATATATACATGTCATTTTTTCATATCGGGAAATTGGTTTGAAAAGGTAAAAGATCAATGTGATGAACTGTAACATATGGAGTGTTCATTCTCTACTGACTTCAAAATAATAGGGTCTCATAATTGAACTATCCAGTGTGATACATGCACACATACATGAGACACATAAGGAACAGTTATTTTAGAAACAAGATAAAAAAATTCATCATATGTGCACAAAGTTGTATGTGTATACATACACATCCATCGATTCATATAAGCATTTGGATCGAGAGAGACACACTATCTATGTACCTATGCATTCATATAAGCAGTTGGATCTAGAGATGGACACCATCTAGACACAAAGCACAATGGCGGCCTTCTCTACCAAAATCTTCACAATTTCATTCACAGAGATTCTAAGTGGAATTTAAAAATGACAGCCTCATTATTTTCAAAATTGCATGTTCCTCTTGAGCATTAAAATACTCACTACAAAAGAAAAAAAATCTGATCAAGGAAAACATTATATGACCATGTAGATCAATCTATCTAGATGAAAGTACCAAACATGGTTTTTTTCACCTTCTATAATAACAACAATAAAGCCGAAAAGAAATAAGTCTGTATTTGACTACAATTGTGATCATTCTTATAAGTAATCAAATGTTTCTCTCTTCTTAAAGTGAGTATTTACAATTATAAGATCAAACAAAGTTTCAAAATCTAAAATCATATCATCATTTTCATTTCTTTCCCTATAACTAAAGCCCCTATATACCTCTTTATATTTACCATATGTTTTCCCTACAACATTATTCAAATCTCCTCCAACTATAAAATGTTTTGTTATAAATATTCCTTAAATGATATTATCTAAGTTTCCAAAATTCTCTTTTGGTTTGACTATTCAATCTCACTTAAGAGGAATAAGCATTAATGACATTCACAAAATCTCGTTCCTTTATAAATTTTAGAACAATAATTTTATCTCCAAACCTTTTTACATCTATAACATTGTTCTTAAGAACCTTATCGACAACAATTCCTATGTCATCTTGTGTTTCACTATTTCAGTATATCAAATTTTAAATCCAGTACTATCAATCTCTCTAGATTTTTTTTCTATCCATTTAGTCTCCTGTAAGCAAATAATATTTATTCTTCTTCTTATCATAGTGTCTATCAATTCTAATTCATTCCCTTAAAGTGTACTTGTATTCCAAGTTGCTAACATAACCTTTTATTCTTGGACTAACTTCTTTACTCTAATTGATTTTTTCACTTTCTCATAAAACTAAAAAAGCATAATCATAATTTCTTTACCTTGTGATGAGCTTTGATGTCTCAACATCCCAAGATTAAGATTAATACCTCTCCACGGTTTTAAGGTTCACCCTATAAAGATGTGCACATATATGTAAGAAACCAAGAACTAAGAAAATATTTCATATAGAAAATGCATGGGAGTATAAAGACTCGCATGAGGAAGAAAAAGTTCAAGTGTTGCAATTCTTGCCTATACAGGTACATCCAACTTGGGCAAAGTTGACAAAAGACTAGTTCTAACATGTAGATTTGACAAGAAGCTAACTATGAATTTTCTGATTTATGAAATACCAAACAAGCATAGCATATAAATCAAGCCAACCAAATGGAGCTGAACCATGTTTTGTTAGGAGACAGTGAGAAAAGGGAATAACACATTAATCCGGCTACTAATAAGACAATGGCCAAAAAATAAAGTGAAGTTCTTAGCATTTTCAAAACACAATTATTATTATCTGTTAACAGACATAAACAAATTGTATTGGCCTTGGTATTAATGGTATTAAATATAGAGAAAACATAGACTCAGGCGCCCAAGTTTGTTGTCACCATCTAAAGACAAATAGGCGGTAACAATGATAACAATCCATAGGTATGTGATGGAGCTCGTTTTATACCATATGTTTTGGTCAAATCATTTTCCACATTCAATTAAATTTCCTAAATATTTTCCCTTTGGTCCAATGTATTCTAGATAAAGATGCCAAACCATCTTGACAATTTTCCTTGAGCAATAAATGCTTCAATAGCATGTCCAAACAAGCAAAATATCCTTCAACTCAAACATGACAACAACAATGACCAATCAAATCCAGACATGATAAGAGAATACCCAAACATGATTTCCAACAAAAATCTTTTGATGTTTGGGTTTCTAAATGTATGGAAGATTAACTATTTTCCACAGCTCTCCTATTTTAGAAAAGCGGTGAACAAAAAATGGATCTCAATGGAAACTATTAATAGTTTGTACTTTGTACACTCCAAAAGCTTAATATTCTTTGTTAAATGTGCCACAAAAAAGAACTTCCAGTTGCATCAACAGTCAACTAGACAAAGAAAAAAATGGATAATAATCTAAGAACAATTATAATCTTTTACAAGCAGTCCATGCGGAGTAAATAAATGGATGTCAATGCATGTGCATTACCGAAAACAAAAAGGCAAGATGCCTGGTTACAAAATCGATGTAACTCTTTTCTCTGATGCAAAGAGATGCATAAGCATCACAAAAAGGAAAAAAAAAAGAAAGAAACAACCTAAATTGATGGATAAGGATCATAGAAAAATACATGATCCTAATACCTGCTGTCCACAAGAAGCAAGCAAATGGATCTTGATGTGTGTGCATTTACTAAAAAAAAATGCAAAAAAGATACATAAATATCAATCAAGAACAATAAATGACAGCAACAATCTAAATTTAGCCTACGATAGTCCGCTCTAACCATATAAGCAATATAATCCAATCCGTTGTGCGCGTAGTTGTCAAAATATTTAGGAAGCAAGAACGTCACTCCACTCACACCAAAAAATTAAAACCAAGAAAGTCAAGAACTCACAGACACAGGGTTCCGTCCTAACAAGAAGGGAGCCTTTCAGCCCAAACGAAACCTTAGAGCGAGAGAATCTCCAAGAAAACGATAGAAAGATCCAATTACGAGCCGTAAAACCCTAAAACCAAGATTGAAAACGATAGAGGATATTTGGAAAGCAAGAATATTACTCGATGATGATGAGGGGGCTGGTGAAGGGGGCCGACGCACGAGGGGCTAACGTCGACCGACTTGAGAGCCGTAACCTTGTAGTTCGATCTCCGCAGCCGCCGCTCCTCGGGCTCCTCCTCCGCCTTCGCCTTCGCCGCCGCCCTCGCCGAACCAAAGAGAGGAAGGAGACGGAGAAGGGGGAACGAAACGAGAAGCCGAAGGCCCCTTCGGAAGTTGGAATATACCTGAATCTTGAAACCGGCACACGTGTGAGACATCTTAAGCCTTCGTTCGATGAAATGAACACACGTGTGCGGACTTGATGGCCAGTTCGAGTCACGGTCCGGCTCATATTTTGTGGGATCGACCCAGTCCGCGCTCCGACTTAATTTGATGTTGGGCCGGGTTGATGACCCCCCGGTTTGGTTGGGTCGACTAAATGTGTACTTGGTATCTTTACATATATATCCTTGCAGAACCCAGAAATAACATGTTTACCATTCTTCTATTAGGATTAGATCTTGGATTTGAGTCTGAAATAGAGTTAATAGTTCAATCTCAACAAGTTAATAAGGCAATTATTCTATCGGAATTAGATCATGATAGAATTACACCTTTCATTACTATGCAACTTAATAGAGCCATTAGTTCAATCTCAACAAATCAATTATTCTATTGAGCTCAGATCTTGATAGAATTACACCTATGCTATGATTACTGCAGCAACCAAAAGTTGAATCCTTGAGTTGTTCTTAACTGATCACTGCAGCTGCAGTGGATAAAACCAAGCCATATGCTTTTTGAGCACAAAGATGACAAAGTAGATAAGATCTGAATGCCGCTGGGGCCAACCATAGACATGGAAGGGGCAAGAGAATCATCATACGTTGATGAAAGGAAAAAGAAGATGCCAAGGAGAAAGAGATGCTAGTCATGTATATCTTTGGTAGTGGGAGTCACTGGAAGAAGCCACATGCTGGTACTTTATGAGCAGAGGCAGTCAACCATGCTACAGAGGGTGGACTACTGTGATCTACCACTGACATCACATTCTGTAATGTAATGAGTGCACATTCCAGCACTTCGACAGGGACACAATCTAATGGGGAATCTGATAACTTTTGTGGTCCACTTATAAATGTGCCAATGGCTAAAGCTGAAGCAGAAGATGATCTGATTCCTAAAATTGCTTGCCAGCAATGCAGATGAACAACCAGCTAAAAATATCTGAAACAACAGAGCCAAGATGATTGTGCTGATAGGCAAATCAAGAAGTCAATTACTGCAACAACATACATTCACATGAATGTTCCTAGAAAACAAGTATTGAAATGTTTGTACCAACATTATAGGCAGATGTCATATATGATACAGTAAATTAAGCTAGCTAAGTTGTTGCTTCATGTGAGCACCCAAAATGACAAACTACAGTGAAAAAAAAAGATGAAAGGACGGATATGAGCTACCAACAAATCTTGTTTTCAGTGTTCCAGTGAGCCCATCGATGCGACCCTGGTGCTCAGATTTCTTGAATCCTGCCGACTGATGTAGTTATCGCAACCATTGGTTGGAAGCATTTTTATGGGGCCGGAGTTCAGGAAATTGACATCCTGTTTGCCCATCTGCTGCACTTCTTGCGGCGAAAGTATTTTTATGCACCATACGTTGTTCACAAACTCCCTGGACGAGGCACAATCATCAGAAAAGCGTCAAAGAAGCATACACGAAGTATCAAAACAAATGAGGATACTAATGCTCTATGGTCAGGATTAATTCCTCGGCTACAATCTAGTTGATTGTGGATAATAAAATAAGATGGTAGCTTTTCATTTTCAGTTGGAAACTAAGTGGAAGCAGCAAGAATTCTAAGACAAGAAACAGCGAGATAATCTCTCGAGGGTGAACTATGACCATAATTTTGAAAGGAACTAATATGATAAAGTAATGATCATAGAAGGACTTACTGCCAGGGATCATCACCAACAAGAAGAATATCATTCTCCCTGTCAACAAATACAAGCTGCCAGCCTGATCTTAAAGGGTCTTCCAACTGGCCTTCTAGGCCAAACATACGCCCAAGCTCACTGCGCAGCTCATTGTAGCTGCTAAACCTGGTAATGTCTAGTGACCTCCCAAAGGACCCTGATTTGGAAACCTGTGATTGTATTTTACATTGATCACTTCATAGCATAGATATAGGAGGCAGATAACAACAGTTCAATCAATAACCATGTTTCAATCATGTAAAATGATTCGCTGGATGACACAGACAACTCATTATTAAAACTGCACATTAAACTTGTATAGTTAATGTTTGTTAACCATTCACTTTAAAGAAGCATGTTTTACTTAGCGTCAGATCTCTTGTTAAGGAGATACTGTAAGCTAAATCAACTGTAGATAATGTAAGCCAAATCAATTATATAATTAAGAAACTATTGTCGAATGCTTTTGCAAGGAACTGAATGAAATACGTACTCTACTAAATATGATGCTTTGTACAACGACATGGAATGTTCCAAATGACCATATCAGTCATTGACATCAAACTTGAGCATGTAACTAATGTGGCACAAGTGCTTTTCTCTCAGTATTTTTCACCAAAAGAATCACATGCATTTGGTATTACATCAAATGAGTTGTACAGCATTATTCTAAAAACTCAGAAATGTTAAATTTTCATACAATTCAACTGCAGGAAATTTTCAGAACAGAATAACAAAATCAACTTGAACTCAATGAGGAATAAATCACTGACCTTAACAAATGTTCCACCCTTCTGGTTTAGTTGATCCGCATTTTGTGAAGACTGCAAAAATCCTGTTTCCTCTAAACCACTGGAACCTGTCAATGCTTGACTCAACGCAAAATCATGTACAGAGGAACCTACAAAATTGCTAGCATCATAGTGCATGCCAGTTGAATCACTTTCACGGCCAACATTGCAGAGGCTTGTCATGCCATTCTGCATTAAAAGTGATGAGGAGTCTATATTAACTCCGAATAAGAGTTGATTTCGGGCATCCATGTTACCATCCTGATTCACTGCACATTCTCTTCCTGGAAATGGTGGCAACATAACAGACCGCTGAGAAATGTTAGGCTCTGAGACACCTAATTGTTCCACCCGAGGTATCATGCATTGGGCTCCAGAAGGGAGAATTGAGTCAACTGCCACTTGTTTTGATGGACGGGGACCAGAAGTAACAAGTTGGTTGGTTCTTGGCCAACTAAGCAAATGTGATGCTTCTCCTGGAGAAAACTGACTCAAAATATTATGCAACGGGGAGGCATCAGATGTTGAGACACAGTTAGTATTGGAGTCTGAAAAGCTCCGTGACTGGGAAATCAAAGAAATATTTTGCATAGTAGCTGATTGAGATTGGGGCTCAGATATAGGTTGAGAGAAGACTGATGCTTCACTAGGAACTTGTTGATGATCAGACAAAAACTTCTGCTGTTGGGTTTCTTGATGCTGCAGTGCTTGCTGCTGCTGCAGAATCTGTTGTTGGTTCTGCTTGCCAAATGGGTATACCTGCTGCAACTGATGCTGGAAAAATTCAGACTGAGACTGGCTCTGCACTTGGTTTAATTGAATATTCTGAAGAAAGGCTTGTGGAAGTTGAGATTGACCATGGTGTAAAAGCTGACTTGGAGGCATTGGAGAGTACATGCTAGCTGTGTTCTGTATTTGCTGGAATTGCAGCATTGCAGATGATACTTGTTTTGTGGGATCCATGGTCCTTGTTTCTTGAATGCCATCTGCGGCCATTGTAAGGTACATGTCAGGCGGCAGACCAAGAATCGTTGTATCGAACCTTGGCTGCGTCCAGGGTGTAACACCAGTACCCTGAAAATTCAGCGACTGAAGTCCTGGATTTCCACCATTTCTGAACCACGTCACAGGCGAACTCAGACTGAAATCATCATGCTTTCCACCTAATTATATTGGATATAAGTAAGATGAATGATGTGCTGTAGTCTGCAAACAAGTTTCATAGCTTACTTCTGTATTCAAATAAAAAAAATATTAAGGTATACCATGGAGGGAGGGCAATCCAGGAGGCCATGGTCGCTTAAGCCTAAAAGGAAAAGGAGATGGGTACATTGGAAAGGTTGTTAGAGGTTCAATCTCCCAGAGTGACACCTTGGGCTGCCTCTCTCCAGCCGTTGACTCATCCCAGCCAACCTGCATTAACATATCCAAGCTTATATAGCCCGAAGGCCTCGAACAGCAGCAAATGTTTATATTCTTCAAGCAATCAATTTTGCAGAAGTTCATAAAATAAGAGGGTATAATTATAGCATTTATTAAGAAAGGATGCTCTCCGAGCAGATAAAACTGGTTACTGCAGAAAAAATTACTTTCACAGAGCGCCAATGTGAATTTGGCCAATGCACAGGGTCAAGATCACCAATTCCTGTAATTGTACCCATGTATCTGTTAGAAGAAAGAAGCGGCCATTATGAGTGGGAATCTTACAAAATGTTCACAAAGGTATACCTAGTAAAAAATTGTACATGCAGCAAAAGCAAAAGGAAAAGGAAAAGATCATCAACAAAGAAGAATTTGACTTGTTTATGCAATTACGAGGTAAACACTCAAGAACCCAAATTAATAAGATAGGGAAAGAACTCCAACCTACCGTCGAACACTTGACTCTTCCGTCTCAAAAAGCATCCGGAAACGCATACCCACAGAAATACGGGTGTGATAAACTGCTTTAACATACTTGGCTAATGGGATCACAAATTCAGAAGGACTTGCCCTGGAAGGATACATACAATACTTAAACATCCAGAAAATTACATACTTTGAGCTATGACATATTTACCTTGGGTTATAAAATATGGTAAATCGGCTATTTGTCGCGGCAGCATGTGCAGCTGCAGCAAGAAGCCCTATGTGCATGCTATCACTTGATAATACAGATGAAGGCATAACTGTCTGTGGTCTATTAGCACGTCGAATTCCCAGAAGTAATTGATTGTTATCATTCCTACCGAAGGAAAAGTTCAAGTATTGAGATCAAAAGAAGCTGTCGACAATGCCCAAAAGAGCTATTCAACAGTACCAGATAAAAAGTACGGAATCCCCTGCAATCAGTCTCTTTGCACTCACAAAAACACTCCATCCTGTTGTAAGAAGATGCCTCTTTGGCTGACCTACATCATAAGCATGACCATTCCCTTAAAAAAATGCCAACCCACAATGTGACTATTATAAGATTTGTATGAGCTACAAGTACATTTTTTGAAGCTATTGCTTGGAATCTCATATGTGATATGAGTAAAGACACCACCAAATTACAGCATATCCTGCAATCCAACTTTAGCAACTAAAATTTTGTGTAAATTGTCTCGTGAAGAGAGGAACATCATATGAATCAAAGTATGTCTATTTTTCATTAGTAGACATAGGGAACTCATACATTTAGAACACAAAACCTCATGTTCAAGCCTGTTTGACAAATGAAATTAATTATTTTGGTAATGAATCATTTTTCATCTCTGTCATCCCAATGGTCCATCTTAAATAACCTAGCAGAGCAATAAAGAAAGCACACTTAATGTGCATATGTCATGTTCTAGGTCGAAAATGTAAGACAGGACCACCATGTGACCGATAAGAAATTCTTGTTAAGCAAATGCTTGTAAAGATGTTGCAGTTTGGTTCTCGCATTATGATGCAAAATGGTATGTGTGCACAGGAAATCAGAGATAAATAGTGTCTCTCCAACACAGAACATGTGCCATCAGGATCAGGTCATGATCTCATAAAACTTAATGGAATAGGTCACATATCATACCAGATGTCATCACATATTATGAAGAATCACCTTTCAAGGCTGCTATTATCATGGTCCAGTTACAGATCATATCATTGCATCATCACATATAAAAAAAAATCAGCTTTTACGACTGCTATCATCATGACAGCTTTTTAGCAACTGGATTATACTTACTGGTAAGGACCAAGTCTTTTGTTGACCATTGTTCTCGTTACAACATCGATTTTATTTATGCCCACTTTTATGGAACATCATCCTCTTATCAGCAGCCCATGCCCATATTAACCTAGAAAATTTTCTCTTAATACATTCTCAACCATTGTGCTGATTTTCTGCAGTGCTAATGTCCTCTCTCCAAATTTATTCTCAAAGCCAGCCCTCACTATAGCATTGAACCTCTTCATTGGTATAACTGCCTGGGAAAAGCAAGTTTCACCCGAGAAAAAAGTTTGACATCGTATTTATTACAAGAAAAAAATTAAGGTCAACCTTTCCTAATGGTAAAGCAATCAGTCTCCCAAAACAGAAAGTAACAAAGAACTTAAGATTTTGTAAGTTTCTTCTACAAAACTGGGCAAGGATCACAACATTGTGCAGGTTAATGCATTCCTAGAGATAACACATCAAACAAATCCTAAATCATGATACAATATATGACATTTAGGAACATGACAAACACATACCTCGAAAGATGTGACGGAACTTCCACTCATTGCCATGGAGGTCCATTGCAATCAACTCCTGTGCAGGTGGCTGCAGTGAAAAATCCTACAAAGAGCAACACAAGTAAGAAAAAAAGATTAAGAAATTTCTATTCTAGTTCCAAAAAACTGCCTTCTTAGAAATTGAAAACCAATTTGCTAGCAAGCAAGACCTACCAGCGGCGGGAAGACTTTTTCTGCTGCTCGACGAGGAACAGAGAATCCACCATGCGTACTGGTGTCACTTGCAGTCAATGTCTTACAGAAATAATTGGTTGGCTGCTTGCTTGCTGTACCCAATTCAGTAGGTAGATAAGGTTCTTTTTGCTCTTCCTGCAGTACATATCAGATAAAGACAAGAAAATTAAAAGAACATCCAAGTGTTAATGGAATACGGCATTGTCTGAAAAGAGAGAGTTCATTACTGGATTCAGCGGTTGCAATGTCATCTGGGCATAAACTTCATCTGACTCTACATCTGCCTATAGAGAAACCACATCCATGGATAAGCAAACAATCATGAAATCAGACAGCAAAAATTGACAAATATCTGACACAGACTTACATGCATAGTAACATTATGCAGCTGACAAACCAGCTGAGGAGGTAAGCTGCGGTAGCTGGGCAGTGAATCAATCTCCTTGTTAGTTGAAGCAGCTACCTGTAGAGAATAATCTAAATCAATGATCATGCATGGAAGAATAAAAGGTGACTTGTTCCAAAATCATCAGCTAAAATTCATCCAGTAACAGTGAAGGAAATTGATTCAGGGCAGTAGCATATTGTTGTCTTGCTTAGGGACTCAGGATGATTTAGAAAAAGGTAACACAGCTGACCTGTTCACTATGGCCCTGTGGGAAATAGACCACCCGACTTCCAACAGGGGGTAATGAAACTAGAGGTCCAGCACAAGCATGCCATAACTCTGAATTCAGACACCTCTGTTCTTCCGTATCTAGTGTTACATAATTAGAAATTATCATAATGAGTAAAAGTAAGAAAAGACAAGAAGAAATAATGGGCGAGAGTAGGGTTCATCAGCCAACACAGTCATTAGACAACAACCGTCCCTTTACAGGTTGGAGGAGACATGCACATCTGTTTGCAAGGATTAATTTGCTTTGGTTCTTTCACCAAATATACAATTTGCAAAAAAAATCATAAAATGCAATACTATAAGCTCCAAGATAAACGCTGCATCTTTGTTTTTTTCATGTTGTTATGAAGCACTCAAAAGTCTAATTACACAAATAGCCTAACTTAATACTGACATCTTTCATGGAAACTCAAAGTTTAATCATCTAAAAGAATTGCAAAGTAAACACTCTCCAACAGCTAATGAATGCAAAACTCTTCTAAAAGCTCATCTCCAATGTGGACCTTCAAGGAAGGGAAATGGAGAACTAAATGCAGCATCCGGAAGTGACATTGTAAAAGATCCCCTCAAACCACAGATGGATCATCCTACATGTTTGATCTGCGGCCAGTGAAACTCTGTTTGATTTTATTTTGAATAGATGGTTATAGCAGCCAGCAGAAAATAAATGCTTTGTTTTAAATGAAATTCCTCCATTCTGGCATCCAGAAAATTTTGGTCCTAGAAGTGTCCAATTTAGATAATGTAAAATAAGTCATCACAGCTTAAACATATCTTCTAAGCGGAGGATACAAGATGGATTTATATAACCTACAGCCAATAAATGTAAATTGAGAAACTCTACATAAATAGTGAAATATGTGTATAGGAATTTAGCACAATTATCACCAGAAAACGATCGAACCAGCAGAGACAATTGTGCATACAGCATTGACTTGTCTGATAAAATCAAGAACATAGTTTCTTGCATTTGGAAGGACATGGAAAAGGAAAAAAAGTAGGACAAGGGGTACTCAATTCACTATTGATGCAAACTTCTAGATCAAAAAGCTGATGCAAAACATAGTCATAACTCATAAGAAATTGAATGATACAGAACCAACTACAATGAATCACTAGAAACAAAGATTTAAATTAACAAAAGTACTAAGAGCTTCTAGCAACAATATATATGCAGAAAACTTTAAGCTACACAAGAAAAAATGTCATAGAACTCACCTTCCTGTTGCTGATTGCCCAGACCTGATGATGAAAGCCTCATCTTCTGTACCCACGAGAGAGCTTACTGCAATGGGAACCACAAAATCATCAAGCCTAGCACTGAATTGGGATCCTCTCTTTAAAGCACGAACAAAAATATCGAACGAAGGAAGTTGTGCATGCAAAAACTTGGCCCTTTTCCTTAGACACAAGAAAATCTTCTATTGTTTATATTTCTCTCAGTGAAACATGCTCCACTATTTTCCCCATCCTTCGTGAAAAGTCTTTTACCCTTTAGTTCATAAAAATGCTTGTGATCTAGATATATGCAGAAAATAATTTAACTTCAACTACAACGATTGAACAAAAAAAAGAAGAAGAAAAGAAACAACAACAGCAACACATGAACGCAATTCATCCAAAACCGATCCCACTGAAACGTTCACCGCCAGCATCATCAGTTCCAAGTTTAACTATGAAAACCCTAGTAGAAAGAGTTGCAACTTCACATCAAGAGATAGTTTTGATCTTTAAGAGAAAGAACCTGAGCCGCAAGAAAGGTCAAAATCTCATAATACAGAAGTTACGATGTCTCAGCTTATCGGAATTCCAAGCAAAATCCCTCCTTTATCTATCAGCTGACAACTACAGGTTTCCTTCACCAGATTCTCAGACAACAGAGACAAAGCCAACGAGCCACAAAGCAGATGAAAGAAAAGTCCCCAGCAGCTACCTCAACTGAAGCAACCGAGCTGAAACCCTACCAACGAAGAGATTGCTCGCCCAAATCCAGAAAAATTCCACCCAACCTGAAGCTTCAATCAGGAATTACTCTCTCGAAACCTTAAAAGCAAGCCGAAATAAGCTGAACTCTCAGTAAAGCCGAAGAATTTGAGAAGAACAAAGCCCCAACCCAAGGGGAAGTAGGAACCCCTAGATTTCACCCGAGGAACGCCCTTCTCAAGCTGAACCAGCAATAATATCAACAAAAAGCACCCAAAAAAAGAGCTCCTTTTCTTCAACCGACGTCAACGTCACACACGATCCCCCTCGGATCTCCACCTCGAACGGCAAGACCGAGCTCGGCCCCCAAGAACTCGTACTAAAAGCTCCGGAGAAGAACCTAGAGCGACCTCCTACTCCTCAGGCGTCCCATCCTGAACCCTAGGCAACCCCACGTCCCCGCCACCGGCTCCGGCACTTGAGACACAGAGGAGGCATTAAAGCAGCATTAGGCGACGACTCTTCCACTTGCGTCAACAATCGGCGGCCAGGAATCGCCTCCTGCTCGCTCGCTCGCTCGCTCGCTTCGATCGAGGTCTCGGAAGGGAGAGCTCAGGCAAAAGATTCTGCTTTTGCTGTGCTGATCATCCAGTAGACACCGCCATTTCTTGCTGCTCGTAATGCTTCCTATTTCTTTGATTGCATCTCTCCCTTCTGCCTTCCCACATCATATATACTCTCCTCTCTTTAAAGAAGAAAAAAGAGAAGGTGGAGGAAGAATGACCAGCAGAGTGATATCACCACACCATGCCGTGCGTGCGTGAGCCTTCTTCACCTCCATGGCACATGTGCACATACCACCAAGGTCGAGGAAGAGTAGCGTCACATGTACACATCTTACGTACAGAATACAGATACACGTACGTTCTATTTCTGACGACGTGCCACCTTCACTGCACTTTTGCTGCTGCTGCTTCTTCTTCTTCTTCTTCTTCTTTTCCTGCAATTAAAATGTCAGTCATAGGCGCCTAGGAATCAGTGGCCATGTCCATCCATCCACAACAAGGAATTACCATTCGCACTGGAATCAAATATGTGCCTGCTCTGGTCCCCTCACATAAGAGAGGGACTGATGAAGAGGCACCCTTTCCTCCATTAAAGGGAATGCCACTTCTTGCTAATTTTAGTGCAGGAGAAGATGGACATAAAAGGGACACTTGCTATGTTATCCTGAGGGGACCATTTAGACTGGTGTATGCAGGTACTCTTCTTCCTGAGAGATGAGGGAGTGGAAGACTAGAGAAGCATTTGGATCATAGAGGATGTAGTCTTTGGGGTTGGGGTTGATTTCCTAACAGTAGTCTGGTGGATATATATTAGATCCTCTTGAAACAGCATTCAATCATTTTTCTTTACACCTAAGACATTTGTTTGATGATGTTGTTGTGTTCATTCAATAAATAAATAAATATATATATATATATACTAAAATATTAAAAGTGAATCTCATCCTCAGCCACTATCATTTGGGTCAAAAAAAAGAAGAAAAAAAACAGAGCTTTCATCTTTCTTGGTCAAAGATTGCAGCTGGTATTACTTTAATCAGCAAATCTTCTGTAGGTTTGCCAATGTAGGCATTATCATGAGAAGCCTTTTTTTTCCTTATGTGCTACTAATCCTGTGCTCTCAGTCAAAAAAGTTGCCAAAAGTTCTTGGTTTCAGGAGAATAGGCATGGGGTGCATGAATTGCGCATCTTTCCAACATCAGGAGACCTTCAGATGTTGCTGATACCCATGGAGAAAATTAATATTCATCATGGTGCTTTTTTTTTTTTGTTCTTCTGACAGCCTTTTTCAACATTTTTTTGTTCTTTTTTTTTTTGTAGGTTTTGTGATGAAACTTTGACAGATTTTTAGAGAGCTTTAGTTTTAGATTATTGATTCCAAGAGAAAAGAGAAAGAAAAGGATTCACTTTTATAGCAAACATTTGCAGAATTATCAGCTTCAGAGCAAAATGGTTCATTATATTGTAAACCAGCTGCCAGATGATCCCAACAACATCCTTAAGCAACAGCTGTCCACAGGTATCAAAAAGAGACTTTTTCTCTGATTTGGTGATAAGCTATATTTGAGTTGAAGACTTAAAGGGTAAACAAAGCATTGAAAATAGTACATCATCTCTTCTTCTCACACCATTTCTTCTCAAGGAAGAAAGCCAATGCAAGCTTCAATCATCTACTTACCAACTCTTATGGGAACTGCAGCAGCTTTGCTACATGCATGTTCAGCCTTTAATTTGCAAGTGACTGATAGGACCACAAGTTTGTGGAGTTGAGAGGCCAATGCATTGACAAAATGACACAAGAAAGCTCTTGTAGAAAGGATACAAGCTTAGGGACTGTAAATGTCAAGGGTATCTTCCAGAAAATAGCAACCAATTAATGGCAAATGAGTGAGGATGTCAAGGGATTTATGGTTAGGTGGGGACTAGAAATGAAGTGAACTTGACCATCATTTTTTGAAGTGTTAAATATGACTTATTTAAGTCTTCCTATTCCTTGCTTTCCTTTTGACATTTTTGAAGTATTTTAGACTTGTGGGAAGCATTGTGGACACACATAGCTCAATATCTTTCACAGTTCACACAACAAGAATGAGTCCACCTATAGTTTATGTACCACTGGTTCATCAATTTATGTAAACCAAAGGGATAGAACATTAAATCTTACACAAGAGAAATGAGAATCTCCACACCTTCTAGTTGAGCCATCACATCAGATGGTCAAATCTGGATCTAGGAAATGTAGCATTGTCTTCTGCCTACTTATGGATGACAAATTGTCATGACAGCTACTGAATGGAAAACTCAGTGAGCAATAAGTTTGGCATGAAAGAAATGGAAAACTCAAATCTGAATACCCAATATCCACCAAATGTGATGTCAAAGTATATTAGATAAACAAAAGGTTACAATGTTTGCTCCAACTTGCTAACTACTTGATTTACTCTTATAAAGAGAAGAGATTTTTTTAGTGGACAACTTAAATAACAATTTGTGCTAACATTATAGCAGACAATTTTTCAGTGGAGAAGGATGTTAGATCTATGGCTTCTCTGTTTGACTGCTTTTATCTTATCAGGGTGTTTGGTTTTATCCAGAACCATTTAAATACTTGGCTGGTGTTTGAGCTTCCAAGAAGAGTCAACTCAGCAGTGACCTTATAAAATAACATAGCAAGGAATTTTTTATTTTTTCCTTCAAAAGAAGAGAAAGAAATTGTAAATTGACAACATCAACCAACAGGGAGGATGCATTCCCTTGCATGAACTCAAAATAAATTCTCACATTCTCTGCTGGTTGATTGAAGATCTACCAGTAAAATTTGATTCAAGGGAATGAAGAAAAGCATGGATAATCAATCAAATAGGCCACTTGAATGAAACTTCCCACCTACCAAAATGAATGAAAACATCTTTTGGAGAGTGGCCCCGACCATGTCCTTGCACAATAAGTACTGGATGTGGTAAGTCTGGTCAGGCATGTGCTGGAAGCAAAGCATGATATGAACATTTCTTTTTTCAGGGGAAAATGATATGACCATTCCTCTTGGAAAGTTGGAGGAAAGGAACTTGTGTCAAAAGAGGACCATGAACACTCACTTGGTCACAAGGCCAATGATGCTCGTATCTTACCATGGTTCCTTTTTGGCTGCTTCAGCACTCTGAAGGAATCACAGGTTTGGTTAAACTGGAAGAATACCAAGAGTAGAGTCCCCAGTTCACTCTGGCTGATATACTTCAGCCTGACAGTAGCACTAATTCAATGACAATCACACTGTTTGCATTCACAATTTTCCTATGATCTTGAAGAAAGGATGATGGCCATCAGATGTACAAGAAAACAATAGCAGATGATGGGGACCATTAATTTTATGCTAAGAGAGGAGATTGGAATAACTTTAAGTAGTAGTGTTATGATCATAACTGATATTTGGACCACTATATCAGAATCCTGTCCCCACTTGAGCTGATGTATGGTTGATTTGGCTTTACCTTTTCTATCCAATTTCTGAACCTAAATTGACTAGAATCATATGTGCCAAAGTGCAGAACTATTTAGTTGTTGCTATATTGTGACCATCAGCTTTCACATTGTAGAAAGGACAATGCAAATTAAGAATCTAATGGGAGACACATTCTATCATTGGATAACATATAAATATGTTATGGTGAGATGAGCACAATTTTGATGTGTGATCGATTGGCATAACAATGATTTGATTAATGGAAAGCCGGACAAATTGGTGACTGCTCTCAAGTCACCTAGCACATGCGGAGCCCATGATTAGGCATTACCATGCATGGCAAATCATGATTAGATGAATAAAGCTAAGCTGATAAGGACAGTGATGATAGTTAATGAATAAATGTCTGTCCCAACCTTTGAGTATGAAAAATTCAGGCCGTCAAAGCAATCTCAATCCCAAGTTTGACTCCCTTTCTTCCATGAGGGAACAGGTAATGCTTCCTCTTTTTCTACCTGATCACACTGAAGGAGACAAGAGTCTTATGTGATCCACAGAGGAGCTTGTTTATTTGTGCTTCCTCTCTTCTCTCTCTCTTTCTCTTTGATTTGTGCAGACTGTCATGAAAAAATTGTCATATAATACTTCTTTTTTTCTCCTCGTTATGTTATGTTTCTGGGTAGCATGGTCAGTTCTGATCCTTCATAGCTGAAGCAAAGGACCTATCGATTGATTAAACAAGACAAGGAACTTTAGAATGTAAAAAAAACTAAATATGGAAGTTGATATATTAACTCACAGGAAATGTATCATTCTTTGATATTGATGATGTGATGGTATCATGAAATACTGAAATAGTGTTAACCTTAAATCTTCATGCTGTTCTGTGCGTAATTCTCTTTGCCTCTCTGCTATCTTCATCCTTATTCAACAACTGAACTATCAGTTCTCTTGCAGATTCCCAGACCTGCAAATACTGTGAGCAACACAAATTTAAGCTCAGAAGAGACAGAGAACTCAATATATGAATTAGGAATGCAATTAGTTAACACCAGTACTCTATATTTTGGACTCCGAGGAGCTTCTGCCAATATTATGTACATAGAGAGAGTAACATGAAAATGATGTGAAAGAAGGGCTCATGGAGCCCATCTTGTTCCCATTCTGTCTGTCCTTTCTCTTTCCTTGTTACTTAATTGCAAGGATATTTTATCTTAGCTTTCATTCCCAAATCCATACTAGGCCAAAAGGGATTCCTCAATCCATAAAGACACCCTTGCATTGGTTGTGGCCTGGAATTTGGATTTTACTTTCTAAAGGTAGAAGGCACCACCAGGACATGTAACCATGAATTGTTTGGACCTGTACCTTGACAAAGAAACTTGCTGTTCAGTGACTTGAAAGGCCAATGCTTCAACTTTGTTGAAATTTAGTCTAAAACATCAAACAGCATGGACTGGTTTCATGGCAAGCACAAGTTGAACTGTATGTGGTCCAAGAGTGTTCTTGATTCCACCTTTGAGTAGATGTCTACATTATCTGCAGTCACCAAGCTGGTCCAATTTGAATGATTGGACTCATGTACAGGTTTCTTCAGTTCAACAAGCAGTCTGCAATCCTTTTCTATTGAGAAGTATTATTTATGATACAAGTCAACTTATAAAGTATTGACATCATGATATAATTTCTCTTTTGTAACTACGGCAATAGATTAGTCATGGAAATAATCTTCGATTACAGGATATGATTACATGTATTAGTTCTCCATGGATGATGCAGTGAAATTCAAGAATACCCATCTGTTGTCATTCTTATGACAAGGAGGTGGAGACAGCTCTCTCATGCCCTCTTAACCATTCAAACGATCAACTTGATGTATGTTCTCTTATATGAAACCAAACGTCATGGATCAACATATAGAAAACAGAATTATGGTCTCTGACTGTAAAATTGTACATCTAAACAAGTTTGCATGCTTCATTTCAATATCGATTAGTTTCTGATTGTGTAAACTAACGCAATAAAAAGAAAGGAACAAAGGCTAGTCAATCTGCTGACTATGATCAACTGCATGATTCCTATGAGGTAAATACTCTTGAGGGTAGAAGTGATCAACCTGGAATTCCAGGAGTACTTTTATTGAGCTAATCATCAACTGATCGAAGACATAATAAGTACATTTAGCTTGTCCATCATCTATTAGCTAAGAAGCACATAAAAGAATGAAAGAAGAATAGGCAAAACTGGACAAGATGTTTCAGTCGAAATATTCCCATTGTGTTGTCGTAGTTGGAGGATCGAAAGTCTCCCACTTTGTAGTGACGACTACAGGCTTCAATCTACCGTTCCTGATCTTGAGGAGATCCAGAGTCTCAACACATTTTTGCACCCTCTTTGCCTGCAGAATAAAAGAAGATAAGGGAAGGAAATAGACTGTATTAGACTGTTATCCAGCTTTGTTATAGACAAGGGAAGGAAATAGTGGTAAAGATATTAGATCATGTGAAGATAAAAAGCCATCACCAGCTATTTCTTTCTTATCACAGAAATGTTGGCTCTTTCATCATGCAAGATAACTTCACCTTATGGACTTTGGAAGGGTCTTTGACCTTTATTGAGGTCTGAATTAGATTGCTGATTGTATGTTTAAACAAAAAAACAAAAACAGACATCTTATCTAGTCATGGATATCACTGCTTTCACTGTAGAAATTCAGTGCCCTGGTTAAGCAATTCTGCTTTCCATGTTGCCATCCATTCTACTTTAAATATTCCCCAATCGAGATGTTGCAGGTAAATTAGTTTCAGTTCTTGCACCAATGCAGGCACAAAGTGTACTTCAAACCTCTTCCTCGTTGATTATCCTTGAAGTTCGTGGTCTTTTGACAGTCGATAAAGGTTATCAGTCTATAGGTACTATGTAATGAAGGTAAACTGCCAAAGCCCATCAGGGAAAAGGCAGCACTAATAAATTAAGCTCTATGAATCACTAATCTGAGCACTAATAAATTAGCACATAATGGAAATTGCTCTGTGAACTAATGAAAACCAAGACGTATGGCAGATGTATGGCTTAACGAGACAGAAGATAATTTTGGGAAGCAAAAATGCTAGAGCAAACCTGTAAATTTTTCTGGGAAGAAGCGTCTCCCTCTGTGTGGATGCTATCTAGTTTGACTGCTTGTCTCATGAGCAGCTCTATTAATGTGGTGATCTGTACTTCCGCCACCTTATTCCTTTCAGTAATGGACTTCTCAATGGTAGTAACCTGGAACCAATAGATATTAATCCACAAGATAAGCATACAAGTCATGCAGCAGTAATCATGAATGTATCCCTGATTAACAAAATATCTAATCATCTATCCATCACATGAGCAACAGGTTGATGGTCGTCGACACAGTCCCAAACTTCCTGCTCTCCAAAGACAAGAGTGGATTGCATTTATCAGACCTCTGTTACAAACTTATTTTGACATCCAGGTTATGTTCATCAATATCTTTGTCCAGACAACAAATCTAAGCTATCCTTTATCGTTTTCTATCTGCAAAGAAAAGCTGTCTTGTCTAACTATCCAGCACTTCATCTCAATTTTTAGTGCAATTACTACCTCAACCACAGTAAGGTGTGTTTCCATTGATCAATAAATTGGCTTGTTAATCATCATAGCATACGCATGCTGAACATTTGTTTGAGTAAATGTCGAAGAATGCAAGTGGTGAGGGCGCCTCACCTGATCGGCCAACTTGTCCACCTCCATGGACTCGGCAGAGATGGCACGTTGAGCGCTTTGGATCCTCGCGTTCTTCCGCATCTCCACGTATCGCCTCTCCAAGCTCGTCGGATCCTCCGTCAGTACCACCTTCGATCGGTTCTTTACGCCGCAGACGTCGAGGAACTCGCCGTCCCCCCTCTCCTTCCCCTTGTAGAACAGCCTCTGCTCCGCCGGCTGCAGCCCCGTCTCCGCCGTCAGAATCTTCTTCAACTCCCCTGTGGAGTGTGGACACATCGTTAACGTGAGGCAATCCCACCACCGCCGGTGACGAGACCCGGAATTTTCCCAGCCTAAAAACCATGTTAACTCAATGATTCGGTGGGCCTACTGGCCGTTGGATGAAAAAAGGATATGAATCGGACGGTCAAGATGATCGGGTGACCATAGGAAGAATCTACTTAATGTCGATCGACTGCAGCTGCCCTATGGCCCGTTGTCCATGTTGTGTGCCACCTAATCCTCTTTAAATTTACGGGGTTGCCATCATACAAATCATAGTAATTTTGACCACCAAAATACTCGTTCATACAATTTCCTATTTCACGTCTTTTTTCCTCTATTAACGATAATTTTAAGAAAAGGGAAAATACAAGTGGAAGTTTTTATTTCCAGTAAATTTCTCATTTTAATGCAACAAGAACCGAATTATAGTTGGATTTTAAGAATATACTCGAAAATATTTGGTAATTATATTATAGAAAGCAGAAACAAAATTTTCTTTACTTATAGGGAAACAGAGAAGAGGAGAGGAAGTCGAATCCGGCGGAGGTAGCAGTGGCGGCGAGACTTACGGAAAGTGGCAAGGGAGCAGACCGAGACCTCGAACCTGGCAGCGCCGTACGAGATCCGGAGGCGCATCTCCGGCGGCGGCGCCCCTGGATCCCACCCGCGCCTCTGGACCAGCATCCCGCCGGGCCTCATCTCCCATTCTCCGCCCACCTCCCTAGCCCCCGCCGCCGCCTCCTCCGCCGACCCGCGGCTCGATCCGTCGTCGGACCCTGACCGCCGCATCCGCATCATCTCTGTGGCCCCCCGATCTCGACGGATCTCAGCCGTCTCCCTCCTCCTCCCACCGCCGCCCCTACGCCTCCTCTTTTTTAGTCTTCTCTCCGCCACCGACAGTCACCGGAGTGCCTCTTTATATACTGGTGGGAAGTCTTGAGAAAGCGCGGGATCTGGTGGCCTCGGAAGCGGAAAAGAGATCAATTGGATGGGGACACGTGTCGGCCTCTTTACGTCCAATAGTGGACAGCTCAGCGTGGGCTACCGACAGCCAGCTTCGCCCTGTGGGCGCGCGAATGATGCCCTTCGCAGGCCCACTCGCTTGACCACCCCGCGTCACGATATTATTGGGTGCTTTTGTCCCGGGTCCCACGGCTGCTTGTCGCTAGCTACGCCCACAGTAGACGGGTACGCGATCGAGTAGGTTCTTCCCACAGTGACGTCACCTAAAGGCGCACCCAAAGTAGCCTACGAGCAACTGGGCCTCGGGTCGGTAGCGAAAATAGCCCCCACGTTTGCGAGATGGACCTGCAGTCGCGTGATCGCGATCGGGCGGCCCGCGCTGCTTGGGAACAGCCGAGAACGTGGTCTCAGCTGGCAACGGGTCCCACCAGAACTGAACTCTCGCCTTGGTTGTTTTGCTGGGGTTGACCGGTCGTTGACCCCCCATAGCTACTTCGTGTGGTCCACGGCGCACTGTATCCCTCTTTTCTTCTCGTGACACGTGTAGTTTCTTTTGTCGTGGTCCGAGAGGATTGTTGAGACAAATCCACTCCTCGTACTCGTCCATAGAACTCCCTCGTCTACCCACATAGTGATGGGATAAAAATCAGGGTCCCACCTTCCTGCGCGCGGTACTCGTTCTCGGATGCGTTAATTGGTGAATCCTGGCCGTCGATGGGCCCCAGTACACGTGAGTGGGTGGAGATGGGGAGGAGGGCAGTGGGTGGCGTGACCACAAGATCACGTGGCTGGTGTTCGCGAAGTGGGTGACAAGACAAGGGCGGTGGTGGGATCCTCCGCCGAGCTGGCCGTTGCTAATCTAATTGCACACAAGGTGTTTGATTGGCTACCAAAGCCTTCCATCATCATCAATCCAGGCACTGGCTTCCTCATCCGACTAACGTATAACAACACTTTGCAGGACCGTCATGTGGCCTTTTGTGGTCACACCGACGATGGGTCCGCAATGCTAAGTGAGGAAGGTCGAAGTCCGGGTCGTCGGAGACAGGTGGGCCTTCGCCTTGTTGTCCGACCTACGTTTCATCGCCGTTCTAAACTACTTCATCCTCGACATCAAGCTTCAAATGATTGTTGAACCTGATACCCTGTAACTCTACAATAACAATCATAATTACCGTAGCATATAATTAGATGGGTTACAGGATCAGCATGCCACACTGCTTTAGGAGGATGTCCTCAGCCTCAGCATTTCTGCAAGTGAAGCCATTAGCTAGCTGGCCAAAAACACCAGGTTGTAAGGGATTGAGGATAGTGTTTGTAGGGGACCTGATGGGGTCTTATGAGTTTGCTCCTGGTTTTGATTTCTGCTACAGGTTTCACTCAAAGTTGGCATGCCTAGTTGCAGAATTAGATACAAGATCTTCTTTTGAATCATATATCCAAATCGAAATGGAGAAAATGGCAACCTCCCTAAGATCTCATGGGAAGAAACAACAAATGAAACCATGCCCAGCTCTCATCACCTTATCCTTTTGGAAAACTGACTTGATGTCACGCTGTGCTCACTGTCATGAAGCAGTTTGGAAAACCCAGGTCTCATCAGTCTTACAGACTCTCTGTAAATGCCTTCCATGGAGCCTCTCGACTCCACCCGCACTCTGCGGAGTCCTGTGAGCCAGAACAACAATGAAGGCAGCACTTGCAGGCTTCCTCCTAACCCTCGCTGTCGCCCACCTAATGGTTTCACCTAGGCACGCACTGACGTGCACTGAAGTCGACATGTGCTTGACTCCATGAATCGCATACCTCACCAGGCCAACAGCCGGCGCCGACGCCGGCCTGCCGAGCCGGAGTTAACAGGCTCAGGACGTTGGGCACCACCACCGCCGACCGCCAGTTCGCCAGCACCTGCGTCAAGCAGGCCGCGGCGCACTTCCCCGACCTCAACGACGACGCCGTCAGCGGCCTCACGAGACGGTGAGGCACGCCGCTGCCCTTCCCCATCAACTCAGAGTTTTGACTGTTGCAAGTAGGCCCTCTTCGTGTTCTTTAAGAACCATAGTGTTTGTTTCCACTGGTGATGTTGTCTGATTACTTTGTTGATGTTTCTAATTCATGCAGGATCCCTAACTGGCTAGGTTGAACTCTGCATCGAAGTAAATGGAGGCAGATGAACAAGAGCCGCAAGGAGTTTGTTTATCCTTGTCTCGGACAAGTATTATCTGGCTCAGAATGCCATGTTTGTGATGCTCAGACATCATCTTTTGTTGGCTGCAATGCTCAATGCTTGGCCTGCGATAATACAATCGATCAACTTACACTTCGTCATTGCTTCAATTGATTACTTGCATGCTTCGTTAACCTCTCTTTCCTGAGCTTCCAAGTTCCCATCAAGAGCAAACACATAGTCACCAATGAGAGCAGTGCAGGATGACATCTGATCAGGATATGCACTAATTTCTAATTTCTAATTTCTAATGAAAGAGCTAAATGGTGGCTGGAATTACACGTGGGAAATTTTAGGGGTGATCTAATGTGACACCTAATCAATCATACATCCAAAAAAAAAAAAAAAAGGAGATTTTTATTCCCAAGATATCTCTCTATAAACAAAGTAAATGTTTCATCATCTTCACTTTTTGTTCTTTTTTTCCTCCTCCTAATGCTTCTTTTATTATCTTTTCCTTCTTCATTGGTAGCGATGTCGAATAACGGAATAACGAAGAGGGTCGACGTAGTTAGGATTCCGACGGATGAAATAAAAGGTTGTGAAAATAAGAATATGATTGAAAAGTAAGAGACTATAAATAGTAAAAAATATATTTTATTATTTTTTTAAGGATTATCAATAGTAAGAGGATCGCCAATAACAAATTAAATTTTAATATTTTGAGTCACAAACAATTACCTATTGACATTTTTATCATAGAGATTTATATTATTCGATTCAAAGTCCAACCCAAAACCTACTTCTATTATAGTACGATCTAAGCTGTAATCCAAAACCAAATCCTATCTTAGTGGCAAAATGACAACTCCATAGATTAACGCGTTCATTTCTCTATGATAATGATTCTCTGACTGTCGTCCAAAACTTGTTTGAATCACATAGATTGAGTTTTAGCTCTTGCATTACTTTCTTTTCCCTACTTCATGTTTTCTCTCCTTCTCTGGGAACTGTTATCGTTGTGTTGCACTGTGCTCCTAAAGATTCCTACTGTAAAGTTCTTTATTGAGGAGGAAAAGAAGAGCCTGCTGCTTTTTAGGCAGTCCTAATAACAGTCGTAAAACATCAATGCTTTGCACACTCCTTGTGCAACACAAAGGATGTGAGACCAGGTGGGGCAGTGTTCATTCAGCCTTACAGTTATCATGATTTTGGAGTAAAGAACCAAGAAAGCTTTCTTTGTCATCCAATCTTGAGACAATGGTTTAAGTTTCCTTGGTGATGTTAGTGTGTTGTTGTGCTGTAACAAAAGCAACAACAGTAACAATAAGTCATAATGTCTCAACTATTTGAGGTCAACTCAGCATTTGCATATTCAGGAGTAACTTTGATGATTTTGTCCCTCGACTGTATCTAATGACAAGAACTTGTGTGTATTCTGCACCAAAGATCAGTCTCTCCATCTCAGCACTTTCTTTCATGTGCTGTTGAGTTGCTTCATTAGATCGTATGGCTTTAGGGAACACTTTGGGTAGAGGAGCTGAAGGAAATCACTGCTTTGTCTCGCAGGAACAAACACTGCATGGATAATAAAGGAGCAGCAGTGGCATTTGAAGTTAAAGAAGAAGAAATCTCTGACATGGTCGTTCCAAGCTTTGCTGTTCCTTGTATCATTGCACTGTTGTGCTCTGAGCTAGGAGACAACACAAGTGCCTCCTTCCTGCTGTCTAGATCAAAGAAGGCCATGCCTCTTCATTAGAAAGCATATGTTTCCCCGAGTTTACTCCCACACATCATCTGATTCACCCTTTTCCGGTCATCTTAAAGCCATTGTTACACACTGATATATATATTACATGAAATTTTTCATCTTTTTTAGTCCGAATTGGCTGGTTAGCGATCTTACACGTAGGTGTGTTTGTTGATGGAAAGGTGGCTTCATCATACTATGTCTGCATGGATGTGGGCAGTTATCCTCTCTTCCACATGCTCTTCCTTTCCTTTCCACTTTTCCTCAGTTGTGATACTCTTTTGCCTTTTGCTTTCTGCAAGTAAATGTATACTACTGCAATTATAATCTTTCCAACATTATATGATTGATCAGCAAAAGTAGGAGATCGATTAGCATTTATTGGATTCACACAGCAAATTCCCTGCAATTCAAGCTATATACATATATATATATATATATATATATATATATACATATAATCCTTAGAATACTTGTGAATTAAACAGGCTGATGGCAACAAGTAAATTATTTATTAATTTTAAATAAAATAAATTTGATTTTTTATAATGAATAAGTGGTAAAAAGGAGAAAATAAATTATATATATATATATAAAGAATTTATTAACTATTAAGTATCCGCTTTTTGCGTCGTCGTCTCGCGTCACTATAAAGCACCAACGGCGGGCGTTCATTCCTCCAAAACGGTTCCGAGCCGTCTGATCGTGACGCCATGATGAAGCGCGAATCGTGGCGGACGTCCGCCGGATCGCTGGCAGGCAAGGAGGCGAGGCGGAACCGGAAGAACTCCCTTGACCCCGACGACTTCCGCGACGTCTTCGGCGGGCCGCCAAAGAGCGTCCTTCTCCGCCGCTTCGCCGGAGACCTCTCCGCCTACCGCAGAACCCGACCCTCGCCACTCTCCGACGAGGTGTTACAGCCATCGGCGGGGACAAGGAGGACGTGCGTGAGGACGGAGACGGGGTTCTACGACGACATATTCGGATCGCACTGCGACCTCCGGTCGGCGAGAGGGTCGAGATCGAAGTCCAGCGAGTCGCCGTCGATCTTGAGCTCGGAGCACGTGAGCCCTTCGATCCGCGGCGATTCCACACCCGCGGACGTCGTTCTTTCTTCTTCTCTCGCTTACAAGCTCCGGTGCGTATTCGTGTAGATCTACAGTTAGCATAAGGTTATACCGGGACATTCTCTCTGATTCTTTTGAGACTTCTCCATAAGCAGACCGATCGCAGCACCAAGATGCCATAAATCTTCGTCTCCGCTGTCAGCAAACTCCCGAGAAGATCACAGCAACAGGAGCTCGATCACCATGCAGCGCCCTTCACGTTCCTTCTGCAACTTGTTCGCGCAGCAATCATGCTTCTCGTACCGTGAGACCTCCAACCTTGAAGCCAGCTTCCGCGGGCGCCATGAGAAGCCTCTGCGGTGTGACAGCTCCGCGACAGAGTCACCGGCATCGGGAATGTCCTCTGTTATCTTTGACCACCCGTTACTGCCCGAAGCAGAAGCAGAAGCAGAGGATGTGATGATGGAGGAGGAAGCCGCAGAGTGTTCCTTCAGCATAGAAGTCGGTGGCCACGACATGCAAGAAAGCATCGATGAAGCCATTGCATGGGCCAAAGAGAAGTTCTGGAATTAATCAGATGCTGAACTACTCTTCTCCAAGAAAACTGAAGATCGAAGCTGTGCTTGTGGAGTTCCCAAACAAAACTGGTCAGTGTAATGCATTTATCAGGGCTTCATGGACTCTTTGTAGTGCAGTAAACATCAGTTGCATTGCGAATTCAACTCAGGTGCTAGTTTGACTCCAGACATGGGAGGAGGAGTTCTGTTCTCGGGCTGAAGCACATGAATTCATATAAAAGTGTCTTCCAGATTAGTGGAAAAAGTACCATTGAAATTGGTGAGAGATATTTTTGATATTACTTGAAAAAAAATAAAAATAGAAGATATATTTTAAGAAAAAAAAATAAAAATGAGACTTATTCAGAAAAATCACTCATAATAATTTGATAAAAAAATTATCAAATTATATTAAGAGTAAAAAAATAAAGAGTTTAAAAAATCAGATCAAGCATTTTTTATATAATATTGTGTATATTATATCACAAATGTAATTAGCATTCATGTCATTTGAATTACATGCACCCATTTACATTAATAAAAAATAAAATAATTTTTTTTATGTGAATATGAAATGAAAAATATGTATTTCTGGCTCATCCTCGTCCTCCAACGACATCCATATATATAAACTAATAAAATTGATTGATTTAGTAAAAAATCTTGATAGATGTTCGTAACATCTTAAGTCGAACTTTACTTTTTATAAATAATAAAACTAATAAAATTATAAAAATATAAATTAATTAAATTTGAACCATATTTTTTATAAATATATTTATATAAAATATCATCGTTACATATTATTTATTATTTTTAGAAGATTAAAAAGAGCAATAAAATAATAGCCCGTCGTAGCACCACAAGTAACCTATCATATTGAGTGGATATCCTAAATACCACAAGCCTTATCGCCTACAACGTATATATCGACGAGTGGAGAAGGCGCCACATCTTTCCCCCGACAAACTCCCAAAATCCAACCCCTTTTTCCTACCATCAGTTTCCATACAATTTGTTCTATGATTATTTTTATTATTTATGAGAAAAGATTTCCTCCTCTCTCTCTCTCTCTCTCTCTCTCTCTCTTTTGTTTTGGGGGGAGAAGAAAGAACAAGTCTATCTCAACTTCTTCTGGTACTGCTCTGTCCACAACTACCACCGGGCCTTATCCGTCATCAATTTGAGGCCTCCCGTTCTCTTTTTGGAGTTGAATTAGGGTTTCGCAGGTTCGTCGGAACCCTTGCGTTCGTTAAGTTCCGGTGATAATCGGACATCCTTTCGTTCAAGATTCGAACTCTGTTGTGTTGTTTTGGCCGTTTGAGCGGCGATCGAAAGATGCGATTTTTGTGTTAGTTTGGTGGGAAACGTATGTTTGTGTAGCTTTCTTGTGAAGCAATGGCGTCTCCTGCTTCCCTTGCGTCGCTGGGAAGCGCGAGGCCCGTCTCCTCCCCGGGTGTCTTCGAGGTCTCTGCCTCGGCTGTCACTGTTCGGAGGATTCATGTCGTTTCTAGTATTAGATTTAGTAGCTTCTACGGGTCGATGCAGTGGCGTGTTGCTCGAGGTCGATTTTGTAAGTGTATGGTGACCACCAATTTGATCGAGGAGAGGGGAATTCCGGTCTCTTCCGAGTCCACATTCAAGGTTAGTAATAGCAGTGTTAGCAGAAACGATGATGCCGATCTCATCCTCAAGCCTCCTCTGAAGCCGGTGCTCAGAGCGCCCCCCAATGGTCAATTAGATCCTTCGAACTCGGCCTCCTCTAATTGGTCATCCGACAAGGCTGTTCGTGAGAAGCCGGCGGCCCCAATGGAAGACGGCGAGGAAATGATGGAATCCCTTGGTGAGGTTTTAGATAAGGTGGAAAAACTTGAAACTGCGAATGCGGTCAAATTTGGTGGCAAAGATATCAGGGACACTGGTGTGTCCAATGGCAGCTCCAAATCAGGTAGGCCGGCGAATGCAACTTTGGCTACAAGGAATTCGAAGACAACTAAGAGTGTTTGGCGGAGGGGGAACCCTGTGGCTAGTGTGCAAAACGCAGTTAAAGAACCAGCAAAGGTCAAGGAGGAAGAGGAGAAAAATTCCTCTACAACCACAGTGACAAATACGTTGGGAGCTCCTCCGATTGCACCTTTGAAGCCTCAGATGCCTTCACCAGCCAGGCCAAAGTTGCAAGCAAAGCCTCCAGTTGCTCCACCTACCATTCCTGCAGCCAAGACGCCTGATGTCCGGAGGGAAAGGAAACCGATTCTTATAGATAAATTTTCATCCAAGAAACCAGGTATTGATCCAATTGCCGCTGAGGCGATATTAGCAACCCCTTTGAAGCCAGCAAAAGGGCCCCCACCAACCAAAGCCAAAGATGATCGTCGTAAGAAATCAAGTTCCACGGGAAGTTTGCGCAGACGTATGGTGGATGATGGGAAGATATCCGAGGAGGAAGCCTCGGAGCTTAATGTGCCGATCCCCGGGGTTACAGAGCCAAGGAAAGGAAGGAAATGGAGTAAAGCAAGCCGTAAAGCTGCAAGACTGCAAGCAGCTAAAGCTGCAGAACCTGTTAAAGTCGAGATCCTTGAGGTGGGTAAAGAGGGCATGTTGACTGAGGAGTTGGCATATAACTTGGCTGTCAGCGGAGCAGATATTCTTGCATTTTTGTACACAAGGGGAGTTAGGCCTAATGCAGTCCAGACGCTTGATAAAGACATTGTCAAGATGATATGCAAAGAATATGATGTGGAAGTAATCGAAGTTGATCCAGTTAGAGTGGAAGAGATGGCAAAGAAGAAGGAAGTTCTCGATGAAGAGGACTTGGACATGTTAGAAGACAGGCCTCCTGTTATTACAATCATGGGGCATGTGGATCATGGAAAGGTATCAGTTTTTTTTTTCTTTTGTAAGCTACTCGAAGAGTTAAATCCTTGTACAAATAGACCTTTAATTTCTTTGTTTGGTAATCTTGATTCACAGACGACACTACTGGACTATATTCGAAAGAGCAGGGTAATTTCTGAATCTTTATATTGCATGTTTATCTGTATCAAATTTCTTAGTGATGGGCTCAAGTGTCTTGCAAACCAGTCATAGACAAAATATTCTCCATGTATCTATCACAGCTCTTGAAATTTCAGTCTGACTCATGATTACAGGTGGTAGCATCAGAGGCAGGTGGAATAACTCAAGGTATCGGAGCATACAAGGTTCTTGTGCCAGTCGATGGAAAGCCTCGACCATGTGTCTTTCTTGATACCCCAGGGCACGAGGTATTTGTTTTTTGTTCCTTTTATTCTGCCATCGGAATTTTCAGCTGATATTCCCTTTTGGTTTTAGGACCTCTAGATGGTCTCGGTTTTAGGTATAAAGTAAATTTTGTACTTTTGAGAATAAAGTTATATTGTGCTGACTACTTAACTGAGTGTTACTGGTGAGTTATTCAATGCAACTAACTCCTAGTCTAAAATTCAAACAGGCTTTTGGTGCAATGAGGGCACGTGGAGCGAGAGTGACTGACATTGTCATCATTGTAGTGGCTGCTGATGATGGAGTCCGCCCACAGACTAATGAAGCAATAGCTCATGCAAAGGCAGCTGGGGTGCCTATTGTCATTGCTATCAATAAGGCATGTTAGTTCAGTCATGCTACATGTTGTTCGTATCTGGCATGCAAATAACTAATCATGCATGTTCATTCTGTGGATTCAGATAGATAAGGATGGAGCAAATCCTGAAAGAGCTATGCAAGAGCTTTCTTCTGTTGGCCTTATGCCAGAATTATGGGGCGGTGACATCCCTATGGTTCAGGTTCCTCCCTCTCCCCCTTAAAAATAATAATAACCATTCATTTTTCATGATTCTTAAGAATGTTTCGTGGTCTCCTGAATCAGATCAGTGCTCTTAAGGGAGAGAATGTTGATGAACTGTTGGAAACTGTGATGCTTGTGGCAGAGGTATAAGGTTTGGTCTCAGATTTAAAGTTTGTTCTCTCGGTGAATTCAGTACCTGATTCAGATCTTTCGTAATTTGAAGCTGCAAGAATTGAAAGCCAACCCAAAAAGAAATGCTAAAGGCACTGTCATAGAAGCAGGTCTTGATAAAGCAAAGGGAGCCGTTGCTACACTTATTGTGCAAAATGGAACCCTTAAGAAGGGTGATGTTGTTGTGTGTGGTGCAGCTTTTGGAAAGGTTCGTATTCAACTCGTTACTCAACAATTAAGGGATCTTCCTGGGAAAAAAAATGGAAATGACTATTTACCAGCCTTTTTATACACGTTACCAATGTTTTATCTCGAAATTTTGTATCATGCAATGGTCTTGGTATCTTTCCCTTTCTGATATCTTGCCAATGTTCCACGCCAATTTTTCTCATGAGCAGGTGCGTGCTATGTTTGATGACAGAGGAGGTCGTGTTGATGAAGCGGGACCATCAATGGCTGTGCAGGTTTTTGTTTCTTATACATCTGTATCGTTTGTCCTACTCTTAATATGTTTGAGATATTTACATCACTCAACCAGAATAACTTTATGAACGAGTGAACAAGCTAGTTTGATTTGTCCATGCATATGGGGTGTTTAGCTCGGCCCTTAGAAATGCATTGCATACATAACAATGATGTTAAGCATCGGTTTGCTCGAAATTGATTGTGAGGACTTCTTCCACATCATGGTAAGTGAGAACAAAAAAGAAAAAGATTTACACAATATAGAGTAGTTTCCATTCAACATCATTTTTTTTCTTGCAAATAGTTACCATATTCAATTGGATAAGCTTTTTTTCTTGTTTTCCTATATCACCTTTTTGTCTCCTCACTGCACTTGACACTCGTATGTGTCTCCAAATCTCATGTCCATATTCACCCAAAACTTACATGGGGAACTCATTAAATCTAGTCTAGAGTGCCATTTTTACCTAAATTATTAGTCCAGTCTTGTGCAAAATTCAGATGTCCAGTTAATTTGAAGACCATCTCACGTATGCTGGCTTATGTCCAGCTGTTGCATATGCACAGGCTATGCATCGTTTGGAAAACCTTGTGATGAGGATATGATTCTGTGACAGACTTTTATTTGCGTCAAAATGTCTTAGAAGCTACTACTTTGACAATTCTTTATATTGAAAAATGCTGGATTTGAAAACTGATTAAAAGTGATATGTTGTTGGAACTTGGAGCTTAATGAAGTAATTGATGCTTGAAAAAAAAATGATGAATAACTTGACCATAATGGGAACAACTTGAATCAGAAAAATTATTTTCTCCACATCTAGTAATTTGCACCATACAAAGTAGTTTTTATCCTTGAACAAACTGCTCAACACAAAAGAACAACTAGTGAATTATACACAATGGGATTTTGAGGTACGGCCTTTTTATAATCTCAAAGGATATGTGCATCATAAACTATAATGTGATGTCATGATCTAGTTGTCCTGACTCTCAATATCGTTTTGCTTATTTCTTAACTGCTCTCTCATGCCTTTCCTTCCTCACTTTGAATGTTCAAATTCATAGGTCATTGGTCTCGGTAGTGTTCCTATTGCTGGTGATGAATTTGAGGTTGTTGAATCCCTCGATGTTGCACGTCAAACGGCAGAAGCATGTGCAGAATCATTACAGGCTGCACGGATATCTGCTAAGGCAGGGGAAACGAAGGTCACCCTGTCTTCCATTGCTTCCGCTGTTGCATCAGGAAAGCAGTCTGGTTTAGATGTGCACCAGTTGAATATTATTCTAAAGGTTGATGTTCAGGTAAGATGTCTCCAGATGCATGTTATCTTGGATGTCATATCCAGCACATTGTTTGTACAGGACTCATTTCTGTAAGATTGAATGTTTTCATACATAATAGGGTTCAATTGAAGCTGTCAGACAAGCTCTTCAAGTGCTCCCTCGAGATAATGTCAATTTGAAGTTCCTCCTCCAAGCTCCAGGGGAGGTTAGCACCAGTGATGTTGATCTGGCTGTCGCTTCTGAGGCCATTATATTTGGTTTCAATGTGAAAGCTCCTGGTTCAGTTAAGAGTTATGCAGACAAAAAGAACGTTGAGATACGGCTATATAGAGTCATATACGACCTTATTGATGACATGAGGAATGCAATGGAAGGGCTTCTAGAGCCTGTTGAGGTGAACATTTGACTATCATTAGATTCTTCCTTTTGCATGGATGCCTTGGAATCCTATGCTGACATTTTGTTTTAATCCTAATTATGTTTACAATCTTCTAGGAACAAGTCCCAATAGGAACAGCAGATGTTCGAGCAACATTTGGTAGTGGTAGCGGACGTGTTGCTGGATGCATGGTCACTGAAGGAAAGGTGGTGAAAGACTGTGGTGTTCGGGTTGTTCGAAACGGAAAGACAGTTCATACTGGCACAATTGATTCTCTTCGACGGGTGAAGGAAGATGTAAAGGAGGTAAGCCACAAACAGTTGATCATTGTATGGAGAACAGCTCAACATGATTCATTGTCTACTAATAATTCACAATATTACAGATAAAGCTACTACAAAAACTTGTATCAGGCATACCATGATTGTAGATGGTGCTCAATGTAATTTGAGCACCCAAAATCTTACAAGTTCATAGCAATTAATTTATTTCTGTAGTAAATCTTATTCAGGAAAACGAAAGGAACTCTATTCTAAAATAATTGATGTGTTGTTATTTTATTGCATTCATGCTTTTTAATACATCTTTCCCAATATGGAATATGGTTTTGCTCAAGGAACTTTCGCATATATATCTAATATGGAACTAGTACAAAGTAGCAAGAGTTTCCTGTTGTATTGCTTCATAAAAAATTCTTAGACCAAACATGAATCAAACTAGTAAATCTCTTTTGATGAACAACTTCTTCTGTTTATGTTACTATTATAACTTGGAAGCACCAGGTCTTCAATAATGTTTCCTGAGTTTATAATACATAGAAAGTATAGATGCTTCTTGTTAGCTTAAGACCTAATGAACTTTGTTGCTGTGCAATTTTTTAATGAATCATTCTTTCATTATGTGATGTAGATTTTGGCACACAAGTTTTCCCAAATGCACCTCAGCTTTTGTTACTCACTCATGACAATGTTTTCTATCTCAAACTTAGTGAGCCTTCTTTCTGGTATCCAGGTTGGTGCTGGGCTCGAGTGTGGTATTAGTGTTAATGATTTTGATGATTGGGAAGCTGGAGATGTTATTGAGGCCTTCAATACAGTGAAAAAGCGACGGACACTTGAAGAAGCATCGGCCACAGTCACAGCTGCATTAGTTGGAGCTGGAATTGAGCTGTGAAGCAGGAAAAGACGGCTACAACCGGTCGAGGGTTGAGCAAGCGATGTGCGGTGAATCTGATATTCTCAAATTGTGGTGTCCTGTAAAGCATCCAACGGGTGGTGGTTCAAAACAACTTCAGACTAATTAAGCTTTGGGTAGGTTCGATTACTCGTCACATCTTCATTTGATCTTGGAAGATGCTCGGGTCATCTGCCATATAAGCTATTGTAAAATGAATCTCAGCCGTCTTTTTTCCCCTTTTTTTTGTTTTGTAGAGAAGGGCACTTCACTTTTTAGTGATTCAATTACTTGTAACAGATATAGTCGGAACACAGTTTTATCTTTTTATAATTCAATTGCCCTCTCACGACAAGTCAACGCTGTCCTGAGTTTATTTGATGCCCGGTGTATGAAACCGTACCTAAAGGGAAAATAATGTCATAATGCCTATATTTTTGCATATACTTTCTGTAGATGAAATTATGTTCCCAGTGTGTTTTTGCATGTGTTTTTCTTGTTGTGATACTCATTTAGCTTATAGTGAATCTCAAATCAGTTTCAAGATGGTTGAGTAATCTCACCAGGGAAGATTGTGATAGACTCGGTTAAGGTAAAATATGCAAATGCTGCACAGGAAGAGAAGAGTAAATTCAATTCAAGGAAGGGGAAGATTAACATTATTCACTTGATGAATTCCTATGGTAAAACAATCCACTTCCCAACAAAAATCCGAGGAAAAAACAGAGATGCACTCAGAGGTGAAGCAGTATTTATGTCATATAGTGTTCCTCTGAACATAAGTGTATCTCGTCTTACACTGTCACTTCCCGTCGCTCATTGCCTAAGATTTCTCGCCATAAATGATACCTAAAGTTACTAAGCCACATGCATTATCAAAGACCAATTTGGGTGTTAAAACCCACAGAAATCAAAACATATATATATATATATATATATATATATATATATATATATAGAGTAGCAAGATCGATCCACATTGATTGATCTAATAACCTACCTCTTTGACCTCTACATGCATATGCTAATGTACTGTGGTCGTTCACTACACAACTGAGAGACAAGACGGTGTGACATCCATTCACTTGGTTGGTACGAGCTTGTATCATTAGCCCAATCATTTCCTTGGGTCCAAGCCATCATGGCCGGCGAGCATTCTGTACTTGTCCTTGCGCGTCAAGTTGGTGCACTCGAACCCAATCGTTCGCCCGATCGCCTGCTGGATGTGATTGGCCACATCGTACTTGGATTTCTGCCCGCCCGGTACCTTCGCCAAGAAATCCAACCCGTAGGAAGGGCGGGGATTCATGAGGAAGAAGAAGGAATCCAAGCACTTGTGCCCCCGCACGGTGGTGCCGTAGAACATGCTCCCCTCGTTGGTGACGGCGACCGGCACGATGTCCTCGGCGATCTCCGCAAACAACGGGCTGAACCGGAGCAGGTACGGCTCCCGGCAGGTGGTGCCCTCCGGGCACACCACCAGGTCGCCGTGGCCCAGCGACGACCGCATCCTCGCACCGTCCTCGAAGCGGTCCCGCCTCAGTCGGATGGTCGGGATCGGCGAGATCAGCTCCGACAGTCTACTGACGCTGTACGTGACGGCTGTTACCTTCCGCCGGAGGGCGGTTGATATGATCACGGGGTCGACGAGCGTCCGATGGTTGCAGACGAACAGTGTGTGGCTCCTGCTGCGTGTGGCGGCGTCGGATCGGGGCTCGTGGAATTGGGCCCTGATGCGAACGCCGGTGGCGGCGGTGCACAGGAGGCACAGCTTGTAAGGGGAGGAAAGGCCTAGGAGGATCCTTAACGTGACCAATACGACTCCGAAAGGTATCCACAGGAGAACGATGAGAGAATCCAACGGCGTAGGTAGCGCCACCAGACGACCGTCGTGGAAGATCAACGGCTTCGGGTACTCGCTTCTTGGCACCGGTTGGGCTGCGTCCTGTGGTGTGATGCAGTATCGTTCCTGGGATGGGGGAGACACGTCAACGATCGGCTGAGGTGTGTGTGTGCGTGCGTGTGTCCATTGCGGGAAGCACGTACATCACTCCCATCGCCAACCGAGCACGTCGAAACGAAGCAAATCTACAAACGGTGAGTGTACGTACCGCGCACAAGGACATGAAGGGCTGATCTCTGTCCTTCCCGCACAGTCCAACGTCGATCGCCTCGGCACCTGCCATGGCCGCGTGGAGAGCTTCGAGCCGCCGGGAGCCAGACATGAAGCCGCCCGGCGACGTCAAGCCCAGGAAGAACCCCTGGAACGCCCTCAGCTCCGTGCCGAGCACGCCGTCGACGTCCAGGTACTCCCTGGAGAACGGCTCCGCCATGATCCTCGGGCACGAGGTGATCACGTACCGTTTGCCACCGCAGCCGGCGAAGACACGGTACGCGCTGCGCCGGAGGTTCTCCAGGTAGAACTTGGGGAGGGTGGCCTGCGCGGCCGCCTGGAGATTGACCACCCTGAGGCCCGCTGTGGCGACGAAGATCATCACGCGAAGAGCGACGCACTCGAGGCCGGCGAGCTCCAAGAGCCGCACGAGGGGGGCGAGGAGGAGCAACGCGAGGGCCCGGACGGGGCCGCCGGCTTCCAGGGACACCAGCATGAAGTACGGGAAGAGGCTGCTGGAGATGAGAAGAGCTCCCTCGAACTCCGCGGCGATGCTGCGGTTCTCTTTCCAACGACGAGGAGAAGGTGCAATCGGAGACATGACCAGCCTAAGAGAACTAAGGAAACAGTTTCAGCATTGTCGGCATCTTATAGAGAGCGAAGGCATCGGCCGAAGGATACCGTAGGCGGGCATGGATGGGAGGGGTTTCACGAGCCACGAGGTGAGAGCGAGGGAGAGGCACTCGTACTTGTCCCGACGCTGGCCATGCAGAAATTGGGGTCTTCTTGATCCATTATAAGTAGCAAAGAGAATGGTCATCATCGTGCCAGGGTAGAAGAACAGGTGGTAGTATCACAAGCATTCACACAAAAATCATCCAGGGAAACACAATGTATGTGTTTTACCACCGGTCATGCTCAAAAGATGAGGTTCTTCAACCCTCAGTCACACAAAATACAATGGATGTTGTTGGATAAAGGCATCTGTGTTTGATGAAAAGGGTAGCAGCAACAACGAGCGACACACAGGAGCAGATACAGAGCCGGCCTTCGTGGAAGGGTTTCTCACAGATATCAAATCAGACCAAGTGACTCGTTGACCACCTTATGGTGTGGCAATCATAATCTTGCCAGCAAAATAGAAGTAAAAACTGGGAAGAACAGTTACAATCGGCAAGACAACATCAGCTTGAGTTTTAACTTGGAGCCAATCAAGTTTAGCACCCTTTTGCTTCTGTTTTTGAAGTAGAATCTGTCGTTTCATACAGGATTCTCATTCCTGCTTACACTGCAAAAATCGACTACATTAACTTCCATAGCCATCGAAGCTAAGTCAATAAGTATTGATCCCAGCAACCAGGGAACGTCCAAAGAGTGATTTTAAATGGTTAATGATCTTCTCAGAATCCAATTCTGAAGCCAACATTGCTTAGGTCTGCTATTATACTCTTCTCAACCCAGCTAAGATAGTGAGGCTTTCAGCCTGTTGTGACTCCCCGCTCTTCGAGGACCACATCCTATTGATACCAGCACTTCCATCAAGGCCTCTGGCTTTTGTTAAGCACACACTAAAGATGAGTCAAAGAGGAAAAGCAGTAGGGTCTTGCAAAGACCTTGACCTCCAAATCAATTGTTGCGTGCAGACTGAACTCTCAGGCAAAAACATTTTGGCCCAACATAATGATCAAAATCAATTAATGATAGGCAAGTGGTAATCAGCATCAAATGAGGAGGTACAGTTGAAACTAACAGGACACCGGCAACTGATGGTATCATAGCGTTTGAAGGACCACAGTGGCCCGAAGTTGCCAGCCAAGGAAAGAATAAAGCAACTCTAATCACCAAACTTCACCATAGTCAAGAATGCAAATAACAAATGGGAATAAGATTAAAAGAAACTGAAAAGAGTAAAAGAGTAATGCTATTCATGTGTAGCATAGAGAGTGGTTAAGGTACCTCAAAACATGCAGTTGGAACCCGAGCCCGAGGAAAAGATGGTTTGAAGTCGTGCTTATTCACGGCAAAGAATAAAGTTCATGGAGATAAGCTAAAAAAAAGTTAATGGAAACTTGGCAAGAATAAAGTTTGAGAATTATCTTAATTTCTATTGTTATATACAGGCGCAATCTATATACAACAACAATAATAATAATAACAAAATCTTAAATATCAATCATTCGGTATAATTTATATATCATAATCTACTGAACTTTGCAATAAGAATATTCACCAGTTTGGGATGTTTACATACCAAAGCATTGTGTCTTTAAAACGAGGCCTATGTTAACCCACCGCAAATGCAATGAATAATGTGAAGATTAAGACTGATGCCATGATAGCAACCCTCAAGTACTGATTTCCATTAAAAGGGTAACAAGCAACAAGCATAATAAATTTGTCCAAAGACCTTTATCACGGCCAATATCAATAACACTAGTATAACAAATTAATAATTACCATATTTAATAAGGTCACTTCATTGCGACATATATGACCAAGGTTGAATTATAGAAAAACTTATCTTAAATCACTGAGATGACCCTCACCAAATCCAGCATTGATGGGAGTCTCATGGGTTTGTTTTTTACTAGGTTAGCAACTGAATGTACATGTTTCCGATTGCTCTTATCGATCTTGTCTGAATGGGAGAACAAAAACTTAGAATCTTGATATTGATAATGACATGAACAGGCCTAAGTTTATCGTGAAATGATTTTTGCAAATATCAAATGGGACAATCAAGTTGGAAAGTCCACCAAAATATTTTCATGGAAGCTTAAAGTTAAAGCTTAATTTTGTAAATATAAAAGAAGGTTAGAAAATGAAGATAAAACTATTGGAATAAAAAGAGAAAATTACTAAAAAGAAACATCAAGGGTAAACATAGCTGAATAAGTCTCAGTTGACACTCTACAAAACCATTGGTTCCACACATTAAATTCTTAAATCAATGATGAGAAAAGAACCACCCAAATTGAGGAGGATACGATACCTCTACATGTAGAAGAGCTTCAACTTAATAATTCTTTTATATCCTAGTAATCTAATCCTTATAGTGCTCAATGATTCAACATCCCTAATAAAAGAACCCAAATCAGAGTCGTACATAAAACTACGAGTCACCACATCGGTGAGAAATATAACAGATCCAAAAATCTATGCAACTTTGGCGTCAGATGGTCAATGCAAATGGATACTCCATACAAGATGGCACCGAAACAGAATCCGACATGAAACCTTCGCTACAATCACAGCAAGGCAATCGAAGATTGAGCTATCGGTAAGCATGACAAAGAGATGATAAGCAGAGTATATTTCTATTGCTTGAATCTGAAACGACCACCACTCCCATTCAAGAAAAACACAGATGTGGTAGTGCAGAAGAAAAGAAAACACAAATAATTCAAGAACAAGACGGTACCGCTTGTCCCGAGTTTGACGCCGTGGGTCACCCTAACCTATTGAATCTGCGATTGGTTTCCGACTGACTGCTTTGAGAAGGGATTCCGACCAGAATCTGGGTCGGGAATGGAGCGCGTCGAGGGAGACGAACGAAGAAGCGCTCGCGCCGAACCAATTCTTCAGATAGGTCGGTCTCAACGAGTTCGATTTCGGAGACCGTATCATATACCAAAGGAGAAATACGTCGTGGACGTGGACGTGTACCCAAAGCACCGTAGATTAGTATACACGAGTAAATGAGCTTATTTATTTTCTTTTTAAAAATTATAAAAAAAATTAAATATAATTTTTTTAAATATAAAAATCTCGATATTGATAAGAGTCTAAGTATAAATGATAATTAACCCTCTTTTTCTAAAAATGATAATTTCAAATTAGATCGATGTAATTGAACCAGATATATGAATTATATAACACATGAATTAATTATTTAACTTTTATGAACAATCAATTATACTTCAACCAAGTTATGATGGGAGACCAAATTGGTAGCCCTACTTCACCCAATTTTAGTCATAAACTGGGAAAGAGCTCCATAAATCCCTCCGAACCGGGACTTTATTTGACCGGACTCCCAAGAATAGGCTTGGTGAAATAAGAACATGTCAAAGACATCCTGGCTGCGGCCTCAGACGAGGCGTATACCCTCTATTCCTAAACTACCCCTTTGGCAGGTTCGACGAAGGTTGATCTTAGGTGATGGTATTTTGGTAACAAAGAGGAATGTCGAGGACAATAGCCTAAAGCTCGGCTCTATAAAGATCCTGCCGCCTCTGCGGCGTATCAACAAGCGAGTTGAAGTCAGAGGAGCTCAAGCAATACGACTCACGAGAGAGGATGGCCGGAGTGCAATTAGCTTCCTTCTTCTTGGAGACGGCGCGGAGCTCCCCGCGGTCGCCCAAGGCCCAGTTTGCGGAGGTGGCGCCGTGGCGACTAACCTGCACGAGGCGACAGCGCCGAGCCACCCTCGACACCATTGTGGAGGAAGACTTCTCGGACGCGCTCGACAACTCGACGGCGTCCGTGTCGAGGCCGTCGTCGCTGTCCGGAGCTTGCATCTTTGTACAATATCTTAGTTTATTTCCTTCTTCTTCTTCTTCTCGTATCTTCTTGCTCGTGGTTTTGGCATGGTTTTTGAGGATATATATGTGAATCGCAGAGTCATGTGCCATGTATCTTTGTACATCAATCGAGTTACAGCTTATTGTTCTTGCCGATACTCTTCTGATGCTATAGAGCTAAGAATTCAACCTCTTGATGAAACAAGTCGCAAGTAAATGAACAATCTCTTGCTGAATACGGCACACATTGCTTCTGGTCCGACAAGATCTACCGATATGGCTTACTGCTAATTCTTATACACCTACAAGCGCTGCATCGAATGGATATATAGCGGAGGACATCTCAGTTAGGAGAAGTCCTACCAAATCAATTCCAAATTAGAGATGAAAAAGGATGACAGTTTAACGCATGAGAAGTGCAGGAAACAAACCTTATTATGTTCTCTAGTCTGCTCAACATGCAACATTCACGAGTTCGCTGGTTTTCAAGGGAGAATCTTCATGCTATGTCAAGAACATAAAGGGCAGTTTCAGTAATGTGGAGCTCAATACATCAAGAGGTTTTCCTGGGATACTTGAAGTATATACTTGTTAAAGAAGCAAAAAATATCAATATATCATAACCGCTTTTCAATTACAATTGTTGGAACCAGAACACTACTAGAAAGTTTTGATCACAGATGTAGAGGACTTCATGGTAGTAGTCAGCACAGTTCATGATATTATTGCAAAGTTGTACCTTTTAGTTCATACTCTGATTGATTGCAAAGTGCTAACTCTCTTTACACCTCAATGAAAATGAAATCAGTATCTTCCTCTTTTCATCTTCCGCATCCCCATTAGTTGCTTTATCATGTTCCTCTGGTTCTTTAGCCAAAGATGGAAGGATGTTCCTTGCTTTCTGATCATGTGGGAACCCAATTGGGCACTGATGTAAGCAAACTGGATAACAGCACTTAAAATCAGGGTTCATGACATGGGCACCCATGATGATAGAAAAGATGGTCTGGTTGGCTTCAGCACCTTTGAAAAGCATCCTCTCTACATGCATTACATTTCGAGATAATTCAATTTTGTATAACCTCTCATCACGGTCCCATAGACAACATTTGGATTTGAATTTTGAACCATCTTCTTTAATACAGCAAAAAAACTTACTGAGCTCCAGCCATATCAGCTGCAATTTCATAAGCAGATAGCATTATTGCATACGAGCATAGGTCAGGTTCACACCTGCAGTACCCAATGGAGACATTAGTTATGCAAGCATGGTAGCTATAACTCCACTGTAAATTAGGATAAAGAGAAAAAAAAGGTTGCAATTGTCTCCATTCATACATTTTAACATAGTACGTGTTTTCTCCACCATTCAAGATAATGCAGTCAACAAGCAAGATGTTATATGCTTTCCATGTTGGCCTGAAGGAGAGAAAAGAGACAATGCCGTTGTGAACGAGTATCCATAAGCCAAAGGCTTGAAGAAGATCAACAATGTGATGCAGCATTAGAATGAACAAAGCATGAAATTTTATAAATGACTACGATCAACAACAAAGAAGTGTCTCACTCCAAATTCAGGCATGTTAGCTACTCTTGCATCAATCACATTTTAATGCACCTTAGAGTCTATCTGCTGCATTTAGCTCCACAACTTACCCAACAGCCATGCGAAAAAGAGTACAATTAAATAAATCCTTTCAACCATCAGTGAGTCACTCTTTACCCTCAGAAACCTCTGAAATGTTGTACTGCATGCTATGCTATGGTTGCATTGCTTCCTAGATAAGCTATACATTGATTATTTGAGATGTCAATTTAGTGTTCCCAAATGTCCAGGGGAACATACCTACTCATATGAATGCAGATCCATGTACAAACTCTGATTTTCCTCGAAGCTGTGATGGCTCAGTGGACACTATCTCTTCCAATGCAGGAACTGTTTTTTTTATTGCCGATATGCAGGGTAATTTTGTTGCTGCAGGCTGCAACAACCACTCCGCAACGCCATTAGAAGCTGAATGTTGGCAATACCTGAAGGCCTTCATTTTGCTCACTGAGAAGGCCTCACTCAAATCACAATCAGATCAGACTTCAAAACCCTGATCAACATGTTGTCCAAACCCAACATCTTCCCTTGGCATCTAAAGAATATCTGTGAAGACATCCTTTACCATGCCAAAGCCGGATTTGTTAATCATTGTTGTGACATACACAAATCCGAGTTATTCAGACCATAAACTGGCCAACTTTGCTAGATCAAATGTAACCAATGTTTTTTGGTGAGGTTCTTCACCTCCTCACATTTTTTATCAAGTTCTTATGAGCTAATGCATTTTCCTTTTCTTTAAAAAAAAGTGATCACCAATTTCTTTATAAAGTCATTTAGAACATATCGACTTAATTTTAACTACAAACATTCTACACTGTGGCCATCAAAATCGTTTTCACTAGTAACTTAGGCATCTTTCTAATAAGGTGGTTCTTTTAAGCTAGTTATTTTCCAATTAGTCCACATTTAATGCGAGTGTGCTGCTTCAATAGATCTAAGATCAAGTCGTGGGATGAAAGATGTAGAAATCTAATATCAATGCAACACTGGAGCTGATGAGAAAAATTAGTAGATCATGCTGGAAATAGTTTCACTGAACTGTACTTCATATTCTCTTTCCATCTATTTTCTTGAAAAATTGGCAATGTCCTTCTAGCTTGATCATAATTTTCTGCTTCCTTATACATGAAAATCATCATATGGAACATTTTCAGGTCTGGCTTACAAGATCTTTCTTCATTTAGAAGGCATTCAAAACCAACTTCCGGTCATTGATCCATTTCAATAGTTCATAGCAACCAATCCATACACCGTGCATAACAAGTTGATAGCATATGGCACTGGTACAATGTCTTGACAAATAGATTTTGAATGACAATGCCAAGTACAGCAATTATACAACTTGACATTTGAACCATTCCAGTGCACAGAATTCATACAAGAGAACTGTTGAAATCCATATTCTGATATTTTTATTTCTTTTCACTGAAGCTTTCATGGCTACTTGTGCCTTCATATTAAATGCTTTGCTGTTTGCAAGTTACTTTCTGTAGTTCTTTTTTTCTCTTTCTTTTCTTCTTAAGTTGAAAAATTATTTTTAAAAAATAAATCATAGACAGAACCGCAAAGAAGAGAAATAGGACTGTGAAGTAAATAAAATACAGAAAAAAAATCGGCAAAGAGACAATTATAAATCAGTAGTTAATTTAAATTTAGCATTTGGTCTAGTAAGGGTTGAGACCATTGATATTCGTACGAACTGTCTCAAATGTCCAACATAAGATGGGGCATTCCCAACGAGTAGGGGATCACAAATATTCAAAAAAAAGAAGAAGAAAATTTAGGTATAATGATATGCTAAGTTAAATAGTAGTGTTATGCCAAAAAACAGCTTAAGTTGACTATTAATGTTTAGAACAAAAGAGTTGACTTCTTATATTTCAGATGGATGAAGTAGCACATCATGTTTGGTTAGTTTTGCTTTGTTGAAATGGATATAGCAGAATATAACTGTCGGCCTGAACTTAACCTGTTTAATATTTATGTCAACAAATTTAAATCTGAACTAAACCACCTAACACAGAGGTAATCTGATGATACACATATCAGATATTAAACAGGTTAAATCAGGTAAGACAGGGACAAGGATGACACGGAATACCTACTCGAGTCTTGATGAGATTTGACCTGACTACAAAGGAACCCAACAAGTCGAACAAGATTAATCACATAACTTGACCAATCTACTTGTTGATAACACAATACAGATAAATTTTAATCCAAGAACAATAAGCAGGCTAAATCAAATAAATCCCATCTATTGACCTTGAACCTCTACTCTTCGTGCCAGCCTGTTACATGACAAAATTCATACAAGCCAAAAGCAAACTGATAATTTTGTATCAAGTTTGTGTCCATTTGGATTGCCGCGTCAGAAATTGTCACTTCTAACAAGAGGTTATATATTTCATTGTCTATTAAATTATATCAGTATGCACAGGAAGACTGCTTTGAAATTGACAAATTGTATAAGAAGTAGGACTTTTTTTTTATGATTTAAGCAAAAAAAACAGAAAAAAGGATTCACCTCGATAGAAGTTTAATGAATTATTTACTGTCATTAATGATGGATCAAGACCTGATGCTGCATCCTTCCAAAGGTTTACTGCTGAGCTTTCTCATATGCTTCCATCAAGACAGTATGAAATATCACACTAGGAGAGTAACCCTTCTTGTTTATAGACTTCAGCACTCCCTCTTGCTTATTGAAATTTCCTAACCCTCTATACTCTGTAGCACGCATTAAAAGATTCCATCTCATTAAAATCCCACTAATGTTGACTCTAAGCCATTCTGGAATCTGAAATGATAATCTGTAGACACGAAAAATTTAGAATGTGTCGCAGATATATTAACATTTGCATGTTGAGTACAGCCAAATACATAATAGTAGTTCCTCTAACTCAACTAAAGAAGGTAAACAATCATACTGCCTACGTTTCACCTCCCCCTTCCCAATAATCATAATAATAATAAATATGATGGTGATGATGATGTTATTAGAGTTCTTGCAACTGAAGCATAACTTCTGATGAGTTATATTTAAAAATCAGTGACCTGCTAACTACACAAACTCAAATCAAAAAATGAACATTTCACGGAAATCCCAAATCCATCATAAAAACATACCTTAAGTATCATACCCCTACCTCAGTCTACTCAAATCATCGACAAATTTAGCAAAGAAAGATATCAAAGGGAATCCTTGAGTTGCCAAATTGTTCTGAATGAGAAATACCAAGAAAGCCGCAACTCACCATATATTGGAGGAGAAGAGAGGAGAGACCGAGACCCAATTGCTACCATTAGGGATCTCGAACGAGCGAACGAACGGGAGAAAGCGGGCGACAGGAAGCAGAGGAGGGATCACCCGCCGTAAAACCCCCTATATACCCCCTTGGTACCAAATCTGTTGTGGTCAGCCTGTCCGATTCGGATCCATCGGTTGCGATTAGGTTCATCGCGGTCGATTTGGCCGCGCTTTCGAGTTCATTGTGGTCGGACCGGATTAACCAACCCGAACCCGATCCCAGCCTATTGACCCAACCAAACAACATAATTTACTTCAGATATCAAGTTCATTGTGGTCGGACCGGATTAACCAACCCGAACCGGATCAGAGCCTATTGACTCAACCAAACAACATAATTACTTTAGATATCAAGTTCATTGTGGCGGACCGGATTAACCAACCCGAACCCGCACTGTTGACCCAATCAAACAGCATCATTTACTTCAGCTTTCAATCAATGAGGAATGATTTCTTCTGGCTATAATATATAGCGTGATTTATATTCCACGTATAACCGTCGTCATCGATCGCTATCAACCTCTCAAGAGAATAGCACTGCACGAACATGAATCCATCAAAGTCCATATTAACTGGAGAACAAAGAGCCAATACAACAACCGTGCAGCAAACAAGTTCAGATGGCAGTTTCGTGATGATGGCTGTAAGGGGAGGACTATACGGCCCTCGTCTTCCTGTTCTGCAGAAACCTCTGCAGCGATCGCTTCATCGACAGGCTTCGATTCAGCAGCGGCGGCGGCCGTGTCGGCGCAGACGGCGTCGCGTCCGGAGGAGGAAACGACGAGCCCTGTCGTCGGCTGCTCTGTTTCTGAGCCTCCACGTCCTCCATCTCCCGCTTGGCCGAGCTTATGATGGCTCTCGCCTGCAACACCTCTCAGCGATGAGCAACCCAAAGCTTCCGAAACACGACACGAGTTATATTCATGCGTCGAGTTCCGTTCTCTCTGCAACGCCTCTGTTCCATAACTGAATCTCCGTCACGTCGCAGACCCAGATCTGACCATTGTAGAACATGGTAATCTGCTGCTCCGGCGGCTGTGGTGCTTTCCCGGCTGCCTTCTCCTCCACTCTACGTCATCGCAGAGAGAGTTCAGATCCAGTGGTAAGCACAAACAAGAATCGAGCAGCGATACCTGCTTGAACTGGCAGAGGTGTCGGAGTAGGAAGAGTGGCGATGATACACGCCGCCGGGGCTGAGGCTCAGCTCGGTGTCACAGTGATCGATACTTCCCAGGGATACAAACAGAAGAAGACTAGTGGCAGTCATGGTGCAAGGATCAACCCTTGACGGTCTAAGAGATGGCCGGGTGGGGAGGAAGGAGATGGTCTTATATAACGTGTGCAGTGTGTGCGTTAAGATGGGGAGCGGAGGAAGTGCACGAGTTCCTCATGTGCGGAAATAATTGCGGGACCGGCGAGAAGTGGGCATGTGATTTGATCCCTCGCCGAGGTGTAGAACAAGCGGTGCTTTCATGGGTCGTATTCTTCTTTCTTTTCTTCCCCGACACGCTGTTTGCTGCTCGTGTTTTCTGCTTCGACGTGACGAAGAAGCCTTTTGGTCCTTTTGGTTTACTGCACCGCTGATCAATGTCTTCTGGAATGAGGGAAACTACACGAAACGTGAAACAGAAACTCCACAACAACAGATGGAAGTCAAAACAATCACAGGATTCTTGTGAGACCGAGGAAGAAAATTAGAGCAATTTTATATGGTGGATTTGGGAACCCATAAGATATATGGATAATTGTTATTGTTCTTCTGCGTATTTAACTCCACTTGATGGGGAGGAGTTGAGCCGTTGATTGATATACGGTGCGCAATCATCCTGTGTCATGTCATGTCTTTTTCTCTATGACTTCTGCTATAACTACATGCCAGCTGCTATCACTTCATCATATAATGTGTGGGTTCAAACACACATTTATTTCATGATCCAAACATGAGACTCATTAATTGAAGAGATCAAGTGGCAAATCTCGTCCGGTGAGTCGCAAGTGACAAAGACATCCTATGCACATTGTGTCCGTGAAGGATAAGATGGATCGGCAAACATGATTGAATGCAGATATTTCGACATGCTTAACAGTGGAACTTGGACATCTGTGAACACTTTATTCTTTGTCAAATAGAAGATGATGAATACGTGAAGAATTTTGTTCTATCAATATAAGATGGCTTCCAATGTCTTATTTTCTCTGTTAAGATACATGAGTAGTCGATGGACTTAATCACAAAGAATAATCTCATGGATCAGTGCTTTAGATGTGTTGATTCGCTTTCGACATCCAAAGCTTAATCTGACTTTACAGGCCATGTGTTGATGCGTATGACAACGTCCAAAGCTTAATCTGAGTTGTGATATAGGAGACTTTATAGGCCAAGCGACGATGGGACGGATCGGATGCAGACGTTGCACTAAGATGCAAACCTCCTCATGATAAAAATGTTGGATTTGGGTTCATATTCACACCAAATCAAATTCTTTATAATGACATCATAGAATTCAAATCCTGCATTTGTCCTTTTATAATAGTATTTTTTAATTATTTAAAAATATATTTTTAGTAAACGGTAAAATAAATATTTAAGCTTATACATATATTCAGAGGACTAATTATATGTTATCCTATTTAATTAACTATCTTTACTATCCCAATCTCTATATCTTTAAAAGTTATATTAAATATGAAATACTTAATTAAATTTTTTCTTATGTCGTCCTGTTAATAGAAATATCATACTTGTTCAGTGATAAATCGAAATGAAATAAAATCAGCATATACTAAGGTATTATCATAAATAAAATATAAAAATCCAATATAACTTTCAAAAGTATACGAACTAGGATAATAAGATTAGTTAATTATAAGAGACAATCTATAATTAGTCATGTATCTAAATCATTTTCTTATAACATACATTTTAGAATTGCTATTTACCCGATCAAATATGATCCTAAATATTTATTTTTAAAAAATATATTTAATAAATAAAAATAAAAATATATCAAATAAGATTTCATACCTAATTATTTATTACATAACCACAAACTATTTAGACCACAGCCTAAAATAAACGAAGAACTAAATCAGTAGGTAATTCATAGACTCTATTGTTCTAAATCAATAAGTAACTGATCTACCGTATCTTTGTCGATCAGGTTGGGACATCAGATTTATTAGCTTCCAAACGGTGACCGGTAGATAACGGGGCGAAACCCCGCCATGTGTTTCTTGGGTAGTGGTGTCTTCTCTGTCTATCGCGACAGACACACAAACGGACGCGTGTCAGACCACTAAGAGCGGCTCTTCGGGTAGACCTCCGCAGACGACGTTGCTTTTTCTTGGGTAGTGGTGTCTTCTCTGTCTATCGCGACAGGCACACAAACGGACGCGTGTCAGTCGACTGGGCACTTACCCAGACCAAACTTTTAGCATTTGCCAACTGTAGCGGCTCTTCGGGGAGACCTCCGCAGACGACGTTGCTTTTTGCGCGCCGTCGTTTCACGGAAACGGAAGGAACAGTGGAAAGATATCTCCTGCGGGAGAGGACGAGGGGGGACCCACGGCCACTAAGAGCGGGTGCCGGATCGGGCGGCGGTACACCACCCGCTCCCATGATCTGGTTTTTCCTTTCTATCACGTGTTGGATTGGGATGTTGTGGTTGAAGCTCCTGCCCAGTGTCGCCGGCTTTTTCGACCACGACACGTGACACGAGCAAAAGCCGACCATGTCACGCTGCGGCATTTGGGGATAGGCGTGTCGGGATCACGAGAAATTAGAAAATAGCATTAAATTATAGCAAAAATGAAATTATTATTGTATGACCCAAAAAATAAAATAAAATCGAATGTAATCTTCTGCTGGCTTAGCAAATAATAATTAAAATAAAATTATTATTGTATGACCCAAAAAACTGAAGGCGGGCACTAAATTTCGGTGTACATAAATGCTACTTAGCAACTAATAATTTCTGCTCCAAGAGCTAATCATCGAAACAAAATGGATTTATTTGGGCTCGTCTCAGATCGGGCCGAGCTTAAACGTGGCATTAGTGGACTGAGCCTGGGACTCGTTTGCGACACGCACCTTCTAATATTATTTACATTATAATATGGCAATCAAATAAGTTAAAAATACATATAAAATAATAACAACTGTTAAAACTATATGCTTCTATAAACTATAAAATAACAACAGTTAAAAATACATATAAAATATTTTTAAATAATAAAAATAATATCTAATTATTAAATTCTATACTTTTACAAATATCAAACACATAAATTAATACTTCTAAAAATAGACTAAATGAAACCATCGGATACTTAATCGAATCAAGTATCGTCGATATAAATATCCAGTTTTGATATTTTCTTTTTCTTTTCTTATTTTAATTAAATAATTATTTATTATTATTTTATTTCCTTTATAATATAAGTATTTAATTAATTAAAAAATCAAGACTCATCATCCAAAACATAAATATAATTAATAAAAAAATAAAAAGATAATTTAAAATAATTCATAATATAATTTTTTTGGATTTACAAAAGTATATCCTCAATACATTTTGCTTAATTTTTTTTTATTTTCTTTCTTCTACTTCTTCTTTTCTTCTGTCTCTTCTCCTTGCTCACACTCGAAACCTCTTCCTCTTTCTTTCTTTCCATTCGCCTCCTTCCCTTCTCTTCTTTTCTGTCTTCTCTGTTTCACAGCCGACGCCATCTCCCTATCTTGTCTCTTCCTTTACTCTCTCTCTCTCTCTCCCCCCCCTTTCTGCCTTCTCTTCTTTCTCTTTTTCTTTTTCTTTCTTCTCTTTCTTCTTCCTCTGGTGCAGATCACTTGCACGAGCCCTTTCTTTCTTCTTCTTCGTTCTCTTGTTCTTTTCTCCTCTGATCACAGCAGATCAATCCCCCTGCTTCCTATCTCCGCTCCCTTTCTTCTTCTCCTCTTTCTCCGCTCTGCTTCTTCTTCTCCGTGTCACCCGAGACCCTATCTCGTATAAGCGAGAAGCGGCAGAAAGAGCCGGCGGATGAAAACCCTTTTTTTTTTGCTTTTCGGCATTTTCTCATTTTAGTCCCTATAGTTCGTGTAGTTAAAAATGGGTACTTTGTTAAAGACGTACGGATCTCAGTCTGATCTCGTGCAGCCGTGTCGTTGTTTAAGATATGCTCGCTGTGGATGACCATCCATGCTTCTCGGAGAGACCTAATCTGATTAAAAAGGCTGGGAGTGGCTCTATCGATATAGGTCGTGCTTACAAATGGAATGGCCATGCACCTATTCTGACAGAGCTAACCAAATTTATGTCAACCGATTCGTTACTCCATAACCGGTCCCAAAACCCCAATTATGAAGACACCAATGTGATGCTGCCACGAGCGTGGCGGTGTACCATTTTATTGGCCTGCACACATCTCCGAAACAATATCAGATCACTTTCGGCCGTTACAATCTCATTTATCGGCCGATATAAAACCACGCCATCCATTCGTCAAACGCAATTCCTTTCTCTGCTACGTATAATATTATATCCTTCGCTCATATATCTCCGATCTCCCATCCGTCGGTCTTTTCGGTCTTGGCGTTTCTCCGTCGCTTTTCTTGTCGCAGCTAGCGATCGAAAAGAGGAGCTGGTGGAGCGGTGGGTCTCCGATCTCCCAAGATTTCGGTGCGATTTTCTTGCGGCGGAACAGATCAGGCCAGGTTCGTATTCCCGTCTTCGTTCTGGATGAATTCCGACTATGCATTTCTGTATTCGAGCTATGATTTCGTGACCCAAGGCCAAGATGTCGATCGAAGTTGTTCTCCGCTCGATCTCTGTCCCTCTCGATGTCAAGACTGCCTAATCTGCCAACAATCGCTCGCTAATTACAAAACCATCTGGGTCTCGGCGCTTTCTTGCATCTGAGATTTCTAGGGTTCTTGATTTTTCTTCGATGCGGAGCGATTAAATCTATCACAAGTAGTTACCGGCAGTCGTGCGTTGTTAGCTTTGTTCATCTGATAATTTTAGGATTCTCGATCTTTCTTGGATGCGAGATGAGTAAATCCGTCACAATCAGATGCGGACCATTTTATTCTTGATGGTTTGTTGCAGTCAGAATTCTGAGGTTCTTGATCTTGCTTGGATACGGGAAAAGTAACCCATCGCAGTAGTTATCGACAATCTTGATATTGATGTATTATTGCATCTGAGAATTCTAGGGTTCTTGATCCTTCTTGCATGCGGCTCAGGTTAATCTATCGCAAATAGTTGGCAGCGATCTATGCGTTGGTGGTTTCATGCATCTGGAATGTAGGGTTGTTGATTTTTCTTGTATGGGGGTCGTGTAAATCCATCAGAATTTGTTACTAACTATTTGGGTCTTGATGGTTTTGAGTTCTTGATTTTCCTTTGATGCCGGACATGTAAATTTAAAATGATTTAGTCTGTCATCACAAGTTCTTGTTTGTAGGGTTCCAAATGTTTCTTGTTCTTCTTGTTGCAGGGGAATGAGCAGTTGGCGGCCGGTTGATGTAAACAAGAGGATTTGGGATATGTGCAGAAAGTTTATTTGTCCTGTTCAATGGCTTTGAAGGTTTAGATGTGTCGTAGGTCACGACACGAGGCATGAACATTGTGAAGGGCGTCGCTGATCTCATTCGGAGATCTTCCAGCAGCCAAACCAGTGAAGGTGGAACCTCGGGTCATGGTGATAAGTTTGCTGCTCCCTCTCCGAGGATTTGGTTTGGGTAAGTTTTATCTGATCTCTTTTACGTGATTGTGATATTGATATGGTTTGTGGCTTGTGTTTGTAAAATTAGAATTTCAGTACAGAAAATTATGTATTTTTCTTACTGCAGAATGGAAGGAAAAAAATGAGTTTAATGCTTCTGTGTTCTCTTCACCTGCTGTTTCTTAATTCGTGAAGTTCACTAAATAAAGTAGGAGAAAAACCCTCTTGGTCAAGTGAAGACATATATCTTCCAGATTAGTTACTGGTGTCACATCTGTAGTTCTGGAACAATAATACTAAATGGAGTAGGGAAAAATCTATGATATATTTGTGTAGAGGTGGAGAAAGCCCTACGTTGATGAAATCACAAGTACAGTAACTGTTGATACTGTCATTTGCATTCATAGTTGGATATTGGAAAGGTGGCAACCCTGTGTTAGGTGCTCAAGGCCATCGAATTCCTCATAGGTATTATTGATTGGAGTGTTGTAAGATATTATTTATATGCTCAAATTAGTTGGTGTTCTAGTAGTTATTTTCATTTTTAAACTTTTGACTTAAGACTATCATTGCTTGTTTTCATTTTATTGTTTGCATTTTATTGTTTTCTTTTACAAGTTGTGAAAATAATTGTCTTCTTCCTCAATTCAACTGTTTATTCTGCATTTCTTTTTTTTTGCCCCTTGCATCCGTACAAGAATATACATGGGGAAAATAACTACTAGAACACCAACTAATTTGAGCATATAAATAATATCTTACAACACTCCAATCATTGCTTGTTGGGCATATGATTTTTTTTTTGTTTTCAAATTGCTTTCACTTTTGATGGTGACTTGCTTTGTATTTGACCAGTTTGGGTGACATAATATGGCAGCATGTGATATTCTGTGGACTGTAGGGCCCTCTCTATGTAAAGATGTGTGCAATAAGTGGGAAGAAAAATTGAAAAATAATCCATGTAGTTCCAGTGAAAATAGATGTGGATGGGAAAATAGTTTCATTGGCATTGACATTCGGTTGGAACAAGCCCACTTATCATCCTAACACCTATTTGGAACTTCGTGTTTTAGATGATCGATGCCTTGCTTTTGAAGGAGTAAAAGTTTTGGTGGAATGGATATATGGACTTTTTGATGTTATTGTTGGATAAGACAAGAAGGGATGCAGGCAGCTTGTAAGGAAATTACTAGAAAGTGAAACCAATTGTTACATAAGTTGTTTGCAGGGTTGATTCTTGTTCTTGATGTATTAAGACAACCTTAATCACCACTCCATTGGTTTTAGACTCTTACTGAAGGAGCAGAATACTGCTTTGCCCCTTGTTTAAGCAGACCTGACCTCTGTATTCATGTTCAATAGAAGGCAATGCATTGATGTAGACCTTCCTTTGACAAAATTGGTCTTAATTATATTATCATTAATTTGATTAGGTGTAAAACCCTGTAACAGGATGTTCAGCATAGACCTTGACTTCTTAATTGATAGAATCCTTATTTCTAGAAATACCTTGTCTCTCTTGCGTGTTTTGAAATTCTTAATTGAAAGCAGATGTTTGTTTGGCCTACAATATCTGTTAAGAACTTATTCTTCTGTGGTTGTAGGGATGCTGGTGAGGAAGTCATTTTGAATACACTTTGGCAGAGATATGAGAATGCAATTGATAAGGTAGTCATGTTCATTAGTTCATGTTGTTGGGCTTTCTTGTTTAACGTCTAATAACACATGCCTTTTAGTTTTAGTGATAGTACGTACTCCACTCAACTATAATATGGTTATGCCATCTAAAATGAAGAATGAACTTATATGTATGAACTCGTTATTTGTTCATGATGTTAAATTATTGTGTACTTTATCGATTTGTTTTTCTTAGATAATTATATAAACCTCAACCTTTTTTTTATATTGCTTATCATTGTGTCCCTATTTTTTGTTTTGCATCTTAATGTGAGAATGTTGAGTTGGATGTGTGGAGGTAACAGAAAATATCGGGAAAAAAAAAGGTTTCATTTATGAACAACTAGGGGTGTAGCTTCAATTGTAATACTCTAGTTTAGTCCAATATCGGAAGTAGACAAAGACTTGGATTGACTTATAAGTTTCTGATGGGTATATTACTCTAACCAGTGATTGCAAAAGGCGCTCGGGCGAGGCGAGGCGAGGCCCGAGCGCCTCGCTAATGTCCCAGGCGGCGCGCTTCAATCAGGCGCCGCCTGGGCGCTCGCCCGAGCCCAAGCGCTGGGCGCTTCGGGCGAGCGCCTGGGTAAACCGAACCAGAATTTTAGGTCTGGTTCGGTCCTGGTTCGGTTGTTAGTTGGTTCAATCGAACCAACTAAACCGATATAACCCCAACCCTAACCCAACACTAACCTGCTGCCGCTGCCGATCCCGATCCCGATCCCGATCGCGATCTCGTCGCTCGCTGCCGCTGCTCGCCGCCGTCGCTGCTCGCGCCTCCCGCGAGCCTTCCCGCTGCTCGCGCCTCCCGCGAGCCCTCTCCCTGCTCGCGCCTCCTGCGAGCCCTCCTGCTGCTCACGCCTCCCGCGAGCCCTCTCGCTGCTCGCGTCTCCTGCGAGCCCTCCCGCGAGCCTTCCCGTTGCTCGCGCCTCCCTCGAGCCCTCCCGCTGCTCACGCCTCCCGCTGCTCGCGCCTCCCGCGAGCCCTCCCGCGAGCCTTCCCGCTGCTCGCGCCTCCCTCGAGGCCTCCCGCTGCTCGCGCCTTCCACTCCCTTTCCCTTTCCGGCTGTCGCTGTCGCTGCTCGCCGCTGCTGCTGTTGTTGCTGCCGCTGCCGCCGCTCGCCGCCGCCGCCGCTCGCCGCTGCTTCCTCGTTTCTCCGTCAGCAGGTTTATACTGTTAATGTGATTATATTTATTAATTATATTATATATTTTTATATTTTTATTTAAAATTTTAAATAATTATATTTATTAATTATATTTTATATTTTTATATTTTAGCGCCTCGTTTCGCTCGGGCGAGCGCCTGGGCGAGCGCCTAGCGCCTCGGGCGTTTTTGGATCTTGGCGCCTTTTGGCGCCTAGCGCTTTTTAAATCACTGACTCTAACATGGGTTATGGTTTAGGCTTAGTAAGTTAATGACATCAGTAGAGGATAAAACGAAGGAGAATCATTTAAGATGGTATTTAAGCAGAGAAGACTTATATAAGTATTATAGTTAGAAAATTTGAGATAATTAGTATATATGAAATGATGAGAGGTAGAGTGTTATTGATTTATATAAATGGATTGGTAGCAACAAATCCATATAGTCGACTCCAAATAGTTGGTATATCTCAACTTACTTTTGTCATTGTTGTACTCTGCCTAATACCTTTCAGGTTTACTGCATTATTGTTAAAAGTGAATAGCTCCTATTTTAGAATAGCTCCTATTTTACTTTGATCATATCATCCGTATCCTTTTAATCATAAAAAGTGTAAAGAATTTGATGCTTATTATTAGTATGGTTATATGTTTCTCAATCAGAGAAAAAACTTGGTAGTATGATGGCCATAAGCTAGCCTTGTGTATGCTTGATGACATATAGAAAACAAGCGAGATAGTTGTTAAGGATATTGGAAACAGAATGGTATATGAAGTGTCGGTAACTATCAGTGCAACTTAAACAAAATCCTTCTATTAGTCCTCTTTTGGGTTGCTGAATAGATTGCTACTATTTGTAAAATGATACTGCACACCTGTCTAGGTCATCAAGCTTTAAATGCATAAGACATCGATTAAGGATTGATAGGATGGCTCAATCACCATGAAGACCTACTTTCGTGATGATCAACTGTTTCCCATATGATTAGTTTACAGCCTGTGTTGGTAGTTCTGCCTTAATTTGAAAGGGAGACCAGGTGATGTTAAGGGTAGTCATTTAGGTGTGTTTGTCCTGTTTACACAAATTGAACATGCACACAAATATGAAAGTTTTATGTCATGCACAAAAGGTCTTTGCACTCTCATATAGTGTACTCAAATGTTTGTGGTTCTATTTAGTCTGCATGTGTGCTTTCTCTTTTAGTTTGCACTTTTTTGGTGTTAGCAGCGAACTAAGTGGTAGATAAATATTGAACCAAATAGGATAAATTTTCGGAAAAGTCCTTAGTTTTGAGAAAATCTTGCAGAGCACTCCCATTTAAAAAAATTCTCATAGAACACCCCTGCTTTCCTAAAAGATGATTTTGTCCCCTGCCTCTGTCCCTTCGGCTGTCCTCTTCGCCCTTGGCTGCCCTCCGTCCCATCCACTGTTGTCTTCAGCTCCTCCCGTTGACCTTGGATGGAGGCGTGGGGGCGGAGGGGGGAGGCGAACCAGGGTAGAGGTTGGGGTGCTTACGTGCGGAGGTGGCCAGTGGAGGAGGCGGTAGTCGGTGGGGTGGAGCTAAGGGCCAAAATAGTCTTGTAGGACAGAAAGGGTGTTATGCGGGAATTTTTTGGAAATAAGTGTGCTCTACGGGAATTTCTCAAAAACTAGGGGCTTTTTTTGGGAATTTGTCCAACCAAATTTATGGTCAAAGGTTTTAGGACATTTTTTTTTGTAGAAACTCGTGGTGTTTTTCTTCTTACTTGAAGGAAGATCATTGTTGATAAACTCATCTTAGGGTCCCTAATTCCCCAAGAAATTGAAATGTCCCTAACTTTTGAAGATGCCTAGTTATGTAAATTATCAATGTGTACTATGTTCTACAAACACAATATCAAATTATCGATTTTAAACATAGCATGGAGAGATGCTAGCACTTGAGATAAAATGATTAAGTAATTTGCTAAGCAATCGTTATGCATCCATACCAGGAGTCAAGTTTTAGTGTGTTAAGAGTTCAAGTTAGACTTTTTTAGGGAGTTTGGAGTATTTTTAGTATTCATATAAATGTTGGGCTTAATCATTTGATGACAACATATTCTAACTAATAGGAATAAATTTTATTTTTAGAAAGTTTACATGAGTTTGAATGGGGAGATGATAAGATAGTCCTTATCCAATTGTAGTAGTAGTTGAATGGTTCATCTCTAAGTAAGGTCTTACAGGCAAAATGATATAATATATATTTTGAATGAAGTAACAATGTTTTTTTAAGTCTGTATTGGTCTTATCTTCTTTCTCTCTCTATCATGTTTGTTTCCTCTGGCTTCTGACCTTGTTCTTCCAATTCATATTCTCCTCTCTCCCTTGCCCCGTATTCTTTTTTCATTGATCTGGTTGTTTTACTGCATTGGTATGCTATCTTAGACTGCTGATGCTATATCATATCAGAGCATGGGTTTATACCACCACAGCAATCTGTTTTGCATCAAATTTGAAGAGGAGGATGGAGATACAATTCTTGCTTACATGGTGCAAATTAAATATAGATGTGGCATTTATACATTTAAAACTTTAGATTGTGAAACACCATTTATTTTAATTATAGTCCATGTTGTAAAATACACTCACATTTCTAGAACATTATAGAAATGTGACTGTGTTTCGCAACATATACTATATTTACTTTTGTTATATTTTTGTATGAAAAAAAAAACCTAGCCTGGAGAGATGAATTACCAATGTTGTTGAGCTTAAAGTGCTTTGTGCACCTAACCACCGAAAGTTGGACACTTTTTTGTCGCCCATATACAATGAATATGCACCTGTAGCTTATTATAACACGTACAATTTTCTTAAGATAAACGATTTTTCTCTTGGTATGGATATCACTGTATATTGTCTGCAAGTTATCCTATTAATGGTTTATATTGAAACTTCTGTGTTTATTTTCTGGTATCCTGTGCTAGATGAAGTAGTTATCTTGTTGTTTTCTTTTAAACAAATAAGATCTTTATTTTTTCGTTATTGGGGTATAGAGACATTAGTTAATCCAATATTAATTTGATTTCTGCATGGCTGACTTAATTAAAGATTCTACTTGGATGGTTGACTTTTCTTTTACATTTTCTTTTTTTATTTGTGCTAAAAGGGCTGAAGCCATCTTTCGGTGGTTAATTTCTGAACTTTGGATACTTTTGTTATGTGGTTCATGTCCATAGCAATTTAATTGAGTAGAGAGGAACCAATTAGATTGTCTATCTATATATTTGTAGAATTGCTCTCTTGATTACTTAGTGAACTTCTAATTAGATTGAGAACTTGTTAGAATACACTGACTTAATGTTTCAGTAATCTTATTCCTTTTTATGCTTCTTTTGGGTTGTCTAGGCTGAAAAAAGGAAATTGTTGCAAACTTTTCTCATGCAATTCATAGAAATGTATGAAAATTGGAAGCCTGTGCATAATGGACAGTTCTCAGTGCAGCGGGCATCTGGACCAGATGATATAATTCTTGGTTGCTCTGTTGGTCATCCATCTGAGGTTTCTCTAATTATAATCCAAGAAATTGCCCGTATAACATCTCTTCTCACAGATTGTAAGTGGCAAATTTCTGTTTTAAGATATGTGAATTGCATTTAAATTCTTCATATAGCTGCATAAGCATGGTTTCAAAATCATCCAGTTTAAGATGTATGCGTAGCATTCTCTCTTTGTGGCCTCATGTTTCTGCCACTTGTCTTGCTTTTGCTAATATAGTCATTCCCAATGACTTGTCCAGAATACAATTTTATTTCTACATTTCATTTTTCATGGTCATTTAGTTATTGTCATGCACAAAATTTGGTTTATGAATAACTTAAGCTTTGAATGTTGATAAAAGTTTTATCATAAAACTACTGCTAGTGATCGAGACCTTAATGTGTCTTTTGCCAGATCATTGTATGATTTCTTGAATGCTGTTTCATTCTACGTGCTGGTCTGACTTCTGAAGCATGACATTGCATTATCTGTTAAACATCGAGACTTCTCTACTTAATTTGCACATCATTTTCTTCTGAACTCTCCTTCCATAATGTTCTATAGTCATATAAAACATTATATGCATGTAGGAGAATGATGCACATTCATGATTTTTATGGCTAAATATCTAATATGGATTTGGACATATAATCTGTAGCTTTATTTTATTTAATACTGAACCATGCTGACTAATTTTTCTCAAATTTTGTTTTATGGTTAATCTAATCACTCATGTATATGTAATTTTTAAGTAACCTAATTGTGAATTTTTTGATTTCTTAGTGAAGAATAATGCTGGGCAAGTTAATGATGATCCTTCGGAGCCACCAGGAAGCTTTGTTTTTAGCACTGATGCATTACTTGCTTTGAATTGTCTCACAATTTTAACTCGCTCAATGCACAATTGTAAAGTATTTAGCTATTATGGAGGGGTGCAAAAGATCACTGCTCTTTTGAAAGGTATCTGGAATATGAAGTCTTTCTACCTTAATGTTCTTCAGCACATTATGTTTTTAGAATACTATGTTAGACAATTAATTGAATTTGTCTCATACTTGAGTTACATCATAAATTTTAAGCTTACACCATACTTTGTTGATGTAATCTTGCACCATATAGTTTACCACCTGGCTTGATAAGCTTACTAGCACAGTGTTTCGGATTTATAGTGGACGTAGAATCACGTGGACTAAATATATATATAAAAAGCTATCTCAGTTTCTTATGACTAGCACCTCTATCCAGTTGAGTCAATACATTGATTAGTTCAAAATACCAGTGTGTGCACACAATTGGTTTGCATATTGATTCATAGTTACCAAGCAACACAGATGGAACCAAATGTCATAGTCTATCACACGATATGGGTGGTAAATATTGGTCTGAGATTGAGGGTCAGTCATGCACCACCTTTTTATTTGGGATGCCCTAAATGCCAGGGAACAATGGTAAACCAGTCTGCATACTGTGCTTTGCCTTTTGACATCAAAGCTGAGCCAAACCAGGCTAATTGATATACTCCCTGGTTCAGTATGAACTAAAGCCTGAAGTCCTTATTGTAAGCATCTAACTCTTGAGGATTCAAGAGTTTGCGACAAATGTGACCTAAATGGAAGAGAATTATGAGAGAAAGAGAAGTGGGAAGATGAGGAGGCAAGAACCTTTTTTTCAGCATTTCCTCTGTTTCCTTTTTTTTGGGTTTTGGCCTGTATCATCTGATATACAACAGCATGCTGGTTCTGTAACATCCAAGAAGGAACCTGTACATGGTGCAGTACTCAGCATTGGAACCTTGTTGAATTATATTGACACATGCAACTTTAACATTGTGTTTCCAGCTGTACATACCAGTATACAGTAAAGTATGTGATGCGGACTGGTGCTCAGGTCCTTGATACTGTAATACCTTTTGTACCTTGCTGTTGAACATCACCGATATCAGATGATGATGCTGATTTTATAAATCTACAACATGATGCTGATAGAGGTGGATGTCTTGGTCTATATTTCAGCTTCTTGTATAAAATAATTTAAATGTCAACTATGATATTTAGAATCTGCTAGCTAGTTATTCTCAAAGTTTATTTTACCAAAAATGGTGACATGTGAATATGCTTTTGAATGAACTTTGTGATCAGTGTTTAGTAGCCCATTTTCAAATTTTCTGTCTTTCATTATTGAAATAGCTGTCTTTCCTTTTTATGAACTCAAATATATAAATATCATCATTCTGCCTTCTATAATATGTTGCATGATCACGTAAAACTTATTACTAGGCTAATATGCATATTCTCGGAAAGCTGATCCGTCTCTAACATCAGATTTCGATACGTTCAGCTGCAGTTGTCAAGCTTAAAACTTTAACAAGTGCACTTCCAGTAGATGAACACTTGTCAAGTTCTGGACTAGAGAAGATAGGAATTTTGCAAAAGATACTAGTCTATGTTGTTTCAATAATTTTTAGTTTCATGGAGTTGCATACTCTTGGAACCGAGAAGACTCAGTTTGTGGATGGTGTTTCACATATGTCTTCGAAGAAGAATCCACATGATGTTTCTTCAAGTGGTCCAAAGAGCTTAGTCTCTGAGACAAGACTTCTTTGGCAGCAAAAGGCAATTGTTATGGTGATGGAAGCAGGTGGTGTCAATTGGTTAGTAGGTAAGGTATGCTTTCTTCAGGTTATTTGTTTTCCTGTTTTTTTCTAGTATGCTGTTTACTTTGTGTGTTTTAAAACCTTATGCTTGCTGCAGAAGTTTGTATATTGTCAGCATAGATAGTTTTGATGGATTAGTTGAGCTGATAAACTCCAATGAAAAATCTCATCCTTTTCTGAATGTACAAATCTATATGTTACTTTTTAAAGACAGGCCTTAGTTTACTATTATCAGGAACGGAAGTATAATTTAGATCTTTAGGATGTTCTAGTTGGTTTTCTTTTGTTCACTTGAGAAATTGTCTATAAAATGTCTTTCTATATATTTATATTTGTTAATCAGCAGAAGAAGATAATAGGAAATATTATACTATAAGCTGAAATCCCAGAAAGGCATATTATGATAAAACATTGAAAGATTCAATGGCATGCAACTGCTACAGGACATAATATAGTTCTTCACAAGCAGAAAATTTGTGAAGTTTTGAATTCTTGAAAACATCTACAAATAAACATGCTGAACAACACCTATTATCAATTATATGGCAAGAGAGCTGTTCGTTAATATTTTGAATCTGTGCTTTATGTCTTAAATAGATATGGAGAGAAAAATAAGGAAAAAACATGAACAAGATGCCTTATAAAAAGAGAATATTAGAGGAAACTAGATGAATCTTAAGAAAAGGAATTGTTCAAGGATGATTTTGCTTCAGGTCATTAGGGACCACAAGGCACAGGAATATTAGTATTTCAAGTAGGAGAGAGAGAAAAATGAGACAAAAGGATATGGAGTTTGCCACAAGTCGAATAATTTGATCAGATCTCACATGCGATTTTGATGAATTCATAGTTCATATTAATCCCTGTTATTCTCTCACTAAACATGACAGGCCAGGACCGCCAGGTATTGTAAATCTAAAAGAATTCTTGTGTACCTATAACTGTTTTAATTTTAGAGTTAGCTTTTTCTAATCAACTTAAGAACTTCGCAAACTTGTCTAACAAGAAGTTTCTAACTGGATATGACTGAAATTCTGATCTTGAATTAGTTGTAAATTCTTTGCACTTTTGTGGTTCAACCTGTATAATAGATCTGAAAATTAATAAGATTATCACTAGTAGAAAGAAAACTGGTCCCTGCTTTTATTAAATTGACTTAACAACGATCCATTGTCTCTAACCTTAAAACCTAATGTTACAGTTGATCTTTTAATCTTGGTTCATATTAGGTTGAGAAGATGATAGACGAGGGCAAATTTAAAATTCTTGCAGTTGTTAAAAGCTTCTAAAATATACTGAAACGGTGATTCATTTTAAGCAAATAGGCTGGATGTAAATGACCAAGCACTTCTGGTAGTGTGAAATATTAAGCAAGCAATTTAACTTGATTTGTGACAGTAAATTGATGAATTTTGTTTGGATGATAAGACAACATATGAAAGCATGCAACAATGGCCATGTTCCTTTATCTTCTGACAATGAAGTTTGGCATACCCACTAAAACAGTCACTAGTATAACAGTGAGATAACAAAAAGCAAACAAACATTAATTTCTCCTTGTCCATAAGAAGACTCTTCTCTTTTTATATATATTGCTTGCAAATAATAGAGAAGGAGGGATGTCCCTCCAGAAATATATTTTTAAGGTTTTTTGCCTCCCAGAAAAGTAGTGTAGAAAACCTGGGCAATTGCGAGCACTGGAGGAACTACTGATGGGGTGCCAAGGAAGAATGTTAATGGAAGAAAGATGACTGGGTTCTTATGGAACACCCTCCCTTGTGTGGTAACACCAAAGGAGTGCCATGAATGGCACTCCCAATGTTGCCAATCTCTTTGACATGAAAGGCGTTTGGCATAATATTTGATCAAGCGAGGAACCCAAAAAGGATTAATTGATGATTGATTATTAACTAAATACCTCTATCCTTTTTTTAATACTACAGCAAGAGTCTAGAATGTTACAGGAAGTATGTGATGAATGAACTAATTCTTAATGATGCTTTTTCTGTCCTTTTAAGTTTATTGCAAGTGATGTTTTGTATGATAGATGGAATAGAAAGTTCAGTGTGTATAAAGGCACATGCAGCAATACTGAGCATTAAAAAAAAAGCAATACTAAGCATTTGCCTATAGCATTAGTCTGCAAATGTCCATGGAATTGTTGGTGTAGATAATCATCTTTACAACTCCATTGACTTCTTGCAGAGCTTTTACGGGTTATTAGAAGACTGAATCTGAAACAACAGTGGACTGACTTATCCCTCCATTATTTGACTCTGGTAACTCTAAAATCAGCTCTCTCTGAAAATCCACGGGCACAGAATCATTTTAGAAGTATTGGGGGTCTTGATGTTTTATTGGATGGGCTTGGACTTCCATCAAGCAATTTTTCCTTTTCAAAGAGCATAATTCTTTGTGGAGATGATAGGTAGTTCCCTAATTTTTCATTCGATGGATTGTTGTGGCTTTAGGAACTTTGTTCTATTTTTACTTTATTTGTTCTATAGCAATACTACGAGGCTTCCCATGCCTGCAAATTCTTTGGGGGTCTATTAATTATTTCCTTTTTCCTATGATTGCTTGTGTTCACTTATCTGAAAAAAGTGTTTCTTGTTTACCTTGAAATCATAGAAATATTTTAATGAAATTCAGTGTCCATTTTGTGATGAATGTAATTTTCATACTCTTTTCTGCTGTTGTGCTTAATGCACCATGCTTCCTGGCAAACAGTCTAAAACCTCGACAAAGGAAGTTTGATTCAGTTTGTTAAATAATTGTTGCTGAACTTTTGTTAAAGCAATTTGACCACTGATATTTACTGAAGATAGGTTTCGTGGCTCCTATTACAAAGCATGCATTTACATTAGCAAGATGGAATTGATAACGAACAATTTAGCCACAGAGCATTACTAGGATGTTTGGCAGCTTAGAAGCTTTTTTTTGACGTTTTACACAGTTTCAAGTATAAGATAGTACAATCAACTTGGAATATAAGAACAATAAAGGGATCTGATATTCCGAATGGGACTTCAATGTTGCTTGAATCCCTAAGCGTTGTCCTCTAACCAAATTTTTTATAGTTAATTTTCTTGTGAATCAATTGTGAGTTTGAGCATAATGTAATAAATAGTGCTTATATATTTGTAGGATTTAATATAACGGAAGCACAACTTTGGTAGATGTGTAGTACTATGTCATAAATACTTATAAAACACAATTACTGAATGTGGTTGGGTTTCTGATCAGCAATGGATAACTTTCATGTATTGTCCACCCTGCAATGCAATTTCCATATCACTATTTGTCCTACCAAAAAACAAAAACTTTTTTCATCACCTATCTGATAAATCAGTTATGACATGTGCAAATTATGCTATGGTAGAAGGTTGGTTGTTTGCAAGGTATCTATGCTTTGAGTTAGTTAAAATTTTCCATTACATATTTGAAAGACAACTTAATAAGTAGTTTAACTTTTACAACAACAACAGCAAAGTCGCAAGTACCAACTATTTGGGGTTGACTATATGGATCTTTTGTCGCCATCGAGATTCGTAAAGAGTCATATATTTAGTTAAGCTTGAAGTATTTAGATGTTAATTTATAATTTTCATTAAGGTCTTTTTAGGTCTTCCTCTACCTTTCCTCGTACCACAAATATTAATGTTTTCACCTCTTTTAATTGTCGCATCCGTAGGTTTCCTAAGCATATATTCATACCATCTTAGACGATTTTCTATTATCTTATCATCCATCAAAGCGATACTTAGTTATTGACGAATAAAAATATTTTTTTCCTATCTTTCCTATTTAACTTCATATATCTATCTTAGCATTCTCATCTTAGCAACACAAAATTTTTGTATATATTTTTTAGCTGCTCAACACTCAGATTCATAGAGCATTATTGGTCTCGCAACTATCTTATAGAAAATTTCTTTTAATCTCAATGTTATCCGATCTCAAATAAGACTCCTGACACCCCCTCGCCATTTTAACCATCCTGTTTTTACTCTAATGAATAATATATTCATCGATCTCTCCATCTTATTGAATAATTGATCCAAGATACTTAAATCTTTTACTTAATTTTTTGTCTAAAATAGATTTAACTTTTTAAGTAGGGCAATTGAAATGAATTCTTCTTACTAAGAAGGTCCCAAATGTGCAATATGCTTAAATGGCCAAGACATGCCAAGAAAACTCCAAATAATAAATGGTTTGGCGTTACTGTTTAGGCTAAAATTTTCACTGAGAAATAACTTTGATAAGGTGGCATACAAGTAAACCCTAGGTCTTAGTATATCCTAATCCAACTAAATGGATAGGTTAAGATTCACTCCTTGTTTTAGTAATAAGAATGGTCAATGAACCAATTGAAGGAGGAAGTTGTATGTTCCAATTTATCAATTGTTGTACATGAAACTGAATGATGGAGATAATCACATTTTTCGGAGAAGTCCATGCTATTAAGGTTTATGATAAAGAAGAAAACTTGTTTTTATATAGTTGCTTGAATAGGCAGAATGAAAATAAGTCGAGATGCATATAAATTATTGTGTGTGCTTCTATTATGTCTTGGAGTATGTAATTCCCATGTGAAGATGGATAATAACCTCAGTGTCAAATATGGTAAAGGATTTTGGATAAGAAGGAACAAATTAGTAGAAACTTGACTCGTGCTTTCAAATAAAATAAAAGAACATATAGAAAGGAATAGTTTCCCAATTCTCAATTAAAGGCTGGCCAAGCATTAGTAGTAATCTTTAAAATAATGTTGCTATGAGTTGTTTTTATAATTATTATACGGGAGAAAACATCAATCACCTAATGCTTTTCTGTCCTCTTGTAAAGGATACTCTTTTGAAAAGGATATTTGAAATAACTTCTTCAGGAAGCTTCATACCTCTGGTTTTGCATTTCTATTCTGGAGTGCGTTTAGCATAGTTGAACAATCAAGAAAAGACCCATTTGTGATAGGGTCTGGGATAATGCTCTGTCAGAGTGTTTAGGAGGACAGTATTAGGACTTTCTGTGATAAGTGCTGTCATTGTTTTGTTCATGGAAGCACTTTCATGTTTGATTTGATTAGGAAGAGGTATTCTTTTTGGATTTCATTTCTTCTATTACTTTATTCTTCTTATATCTGTTCTATTTTCTTTACACTCACTCTTTAGTTGAGGCTTTGAACTGTTTTTTGCATGAAAAGGAAAAGAAAGGGAAGAGAAGTAAATATTATGCCTTTTAAGATAGTCTGTGATTTATTTTCTTTAAATCTCCTACAAGGTCTCCTTGATCAGGTCTCCTTTTTGGGGATTTCCTAACTGGCAACACAACTCTCCAGGTGCTTGGACCGACTGATCTGAAACAATGAGTATATTGGTCGATATAGACCGACAAGCAACTAAAAAAAGAAAGATAGAAATAAAAGAGTGGAAGGGGAAGTGAGATCATAGCAAGGATTGAAGTTCCTGAACACCCATCCGGTAGTGATTGGCTAGCATGACTACACTACTGTGCTGCTACAACTCTATAGAATGAGAAAACAAAGAGAGGTGAAAATAAGTAGGTAAGGCTTGTTGTGAGAACTAACCTCCCTTCTCCTCCCTCCTTCACAAGTTAAAGGAAAAAGATGGGAAAAATGAATCCCATTTGAGCTCTAATAGAAACCTAGCTCTCCATTATTCTTTTCTTCACTCTTCTAGTCACTTCTTGCATGGGAGGCAGCAACACTTGAAGCTGTAAACTGGAAAGTTTGTGGCTGGGATTTGAACAAATTCCTTTCAAGGCATCCTTGATATGATTGGTTCATTAGACCTTCATTTGTTGAGGTATCTGTGCTCTTTGGCCCTTCTATAGTCAAGATGATAACACATTGCTGCAACATTTCTTCATCACATTGGCACCAAACACTAAACTAATTCAGGAAGTCCTGAGCACTCAATTTGTGTTGGCTGGAACTGATTAAACAAAGTTAAATTGGTTTGTCAAGAGACCCAATTCATGCTCATTAAAGTAGTAAAAGGACAGTTCTGCAATTTCAACCTTTTGATAATAGGCCTTCCAAGAGGTAAAAGAAAAGAAAAAAAGAAGAAGAAGATAGTAAGTAGCTAACATAACTCAATTTTTGCACGAATAAATAAGGCAAGTCTCAAGCGTGACATTCATGCATAGGAGTTCTGGAATAAAAGCTAATCTAATCACCCCAGAAAATCTCTGAAAAAGGACCTGATGTTAAGGTCAATTGTAAGGCCTGTTTAGAAGAAATCTTTAAATTACAGTAGATTACGAATTTTGATTGACACTTGGTAGCTCATCCTAAATAGTTTCTCATTATTAATATATGTTGCTGCAACTCTACAACAGAAACAACAACAAAGCCTGAAGATTTAACTATTTGGGGTTGACTACATGGATCTTTTGCCGCCATTGAGATATGTAAAAAGCTAATGTTGCTATAACTCGGTCATGTTGTATTTAAAACATGATTTTTAGAAGCCTTCTGTCGTTGATACTTGATACATGCACTTCTTTGTTGTGTTGTCTTCAATATGCTGTAAATTGCATGTGTCCTTGGATATGCTTTTTAATGATCATTCCTTCCTGTCATATATTTCATTTGAATGCAATGTTCTTAATACCAATGCACTGATAATATTTCTTTCTTTCACAGAAGTGGAATTTTTCAGCTCCAACTTCTTTCTTTGGAAGTCCTAAGGGAGTCTACGTATCCTGAACTATTTTTTTCGTTAAGAGTTTTGACTTAATTTCTGCATTTAAAATACACTTGACATGCTTTTACTAACATTGTTGAATTTGGTCTCATATTGGCATCATTTTTTCCTTTTTCTTAATGGAGTATATGATTACTTGGGATTCAACTTGGGCAGGTAAGTTGGGATCATCCAAACTTAGATTCTCCAATTGTAATTTAGCCCAGTCCAATATCAGTATGCAATGGTTTAAAGATCAGCTGATACAGATCAGTCATAGCTCACCGAAAAAATCTCGCCTTGCTTTTTTATCAGGACTGCAATATGTAGTAAATACTCCACAACACCGTGCAGGATAATTTGTATATTGCATAATAACATAATACCATCATACAAATAGGAAATTAGAAATGTATGCATATTGCAAGATTATACATAAAATATAAGTATATAAAAGATAGAATAAATCAAAGCATTTATTAAAACTCCACATATATCAGATTGAAATTTTATATAGTAATGGCACTAGGAAAATTTTAAAATATAAATAAAAAAATGAAGTTGGTTTTTCAATTATAAAATTATGAAGAATTTAAAAAATTGAACTAAATAATTAAAAATATTTTTGTAATCATATCCTATGATCCTTATCTTCTAATTTGACAGATCTGACCTAAACCCAGTTCGTTTTTTTTCTTTTGAATGTCTGATCATGTTTCTAATTTGAATTTAAACTTCTACCCAAGTTTTGTTTACGATGTGCTTGGGTTGGTTTGAATTGATTGGTTGGGTAAGTTAGGCTAGGATGGTTTAGGTGACACAGGTTTATACAGACATTGCTAAAGTTGTAAGTATAAATGATTCTAATTATACTACTATGTTATATTATGTACCCTATGTTGCCAAATGAGGTTGGATTCAGGTATGGTTGGGTTTACTTTGAATCAGTTTGAACTTAGGTTGGGATTGTGTTGGGTTTTGTGTCAACACTAACCCAGCCCTAGTAGGTATGTGATGAGATTTCCCATCCTAACCCCACCCAGGTTTCCCAGGTATAGTAAGGCCTAAAAATCCTTGCTAATTAATTAATTTGAGTCAAGCCGGTGGTGTTAAACTCAATTGTAAGTTGCACTAGTAATGCTTTAGATGTTGTCAACTTAGTATTGTATTCTTAATTTGTTAACTATATCTTGTTTGAGTCACCTAAGTTTCCTTAATTAACTAACACAGATTTGGCAATCAAAACAATATGCAATTCCTATGTGAAAATGGACGGGTACATAAATTTGCAAATAGCATATGCTGGCCAGCTTTTATGCTTCAAGAATTTTACCGAAGAAGGATGGCTTCGTCGGTATCTGACAATGAATTGCTCAGCTCAACCCATGCCAACAGCCTGGAGCAAAAAGCATCTCCAGAATTTTCCATTCAGGTCCATGACAATAGTCCCAATTTAAATGAATGGAATGAGTATTCTGTTAAACTAAGCAGAGTTCTTTGCTCTTTTCTACTTGCTCCTGAAGACACCAAATTTCATCATGGTCATGCATCTATTAGTCAAAGTTCCTTTCCTATCTCGTTGGCTTATTGGGAACTTTCTATAAGATGGGTGATGAAGGTTCTTCTTACTGTATTTCCATGCCTCAAGGCTTGCACTACTGAGAGTGAAGTGCCAAACCATATAAGGTGAATTTTTTATTATCCAAACATTTAGCAGCTGTATGAGAAGTTTCTTATTTATTTTTTACTATTCTCTGATTATTTCTTTTTTTGCATTTTGAAGATGAAATTCTTTTACTGTTATTAAAAGTATTTCATAGTTGAAATGGAAATAGAAGGGTTTTTCTCGTCTCATGTAACTAATAATTTCTCACTGTTGGTCGTCAGTAGTTACAGTGGAATACTGCTGTTGTTTATAGATGGGATTCATGGGACTATATGAATTTGGTTCCAATGTATAAACCTTTTGTCCAGTTGAAATGGCTTTAGATTTTACGAGTGTAATTAAATATTGTATAATCATATGCAAATCAGTAAGGAAAAGTAATCCAATAATTCTAATATTTGTTTTTGTTTAAGGCTAACATTCTGCAGAAGTTCGGAAACTTTGCACGACTGCAGGTGACAGTAACATATTACAAGCTTTACTGCTTTATTGCTTGGCGAGAAACATGAAGAGAAGCAATGAAAGAAGTTGATGATTGGCAGCTAGTTGATTTGTTTGAGGCAAACATGCTGATTTAATCAAAGAGGTCAATCATAAAGTTGGAATAGTTAACAGTAATGGTAATGACGACATACCATGACAATGAGTGTTGTTCTTAGCCTTGTAGGCGCATAGCACACTGAAGTCCAAGCTTAATAAATCTCTAATCTTAAGCTTTGCCTTAGCCAAACCATATTTTCATTTTTTTTTTGTTATTTGTGTGTTTTCCTCCAATTAGGTGTGTCTCTCATTTGTCCAGGTTCCAAGAAACCTTAGCGTCTTAATGTGCCTTTGAGAAATTTGCACTTTATGTAAGCACTGTACATAGTTTGTAACATCAAGCTAGAGCTTGAATAGATGTATGTGTCAAGCAATAGGGAGCAAATTCGACCTTGGAAAAATTAACTGGAGATGCTGAGTGGGGTAATTGCTATTTGGTCTTGAAGAAGCCATTTATATATGACTGTGTGCATAAAAATGGGTGTGAGGAGCATTGTTGTAAGTATGATCTCTAGATAAAAATCTAGTTAGATTTTGTTTAGGGGCCAGCTCAAGTTTATTTTCAGTTATGCTTATGTTCTTGTTCCTTTTGAATCAAAGGACAAGATTTAGATATGATTATTAACTGATTAGATTTGGCTGTTAACTGATTAGGTGGACAAGGTTGCTAATGAATCAGATCTGATTGCTGTCTATACCTTAACAAATATTTTTGATAGGATGGGAACCAGCCTCAAACTTTGAGCCTCTGAAGGCAAGTAAATCTTGCTGTATCCGTTTTTGTAATATCATGTATATCTTCTTATTTGTCTTCTATTTAGAAAGTCTTCTACCCTTTTTCATCGTTCATTCTTTAGGATTTGATAGTCATTGTTATCCTCTTTGTCGTCTTCTGAGATTTCCTTTCTTGTATCTAACTCGTCTTCCCTACCATGGTGTCCTACCCTCTCAGCCTTGCACTCCCTTTATCCTGTATATATGATCAAATGAGACCCAAATTTGATTAACATCATATCGCGAAATTCTAATAAAAATAACTACGATAATACCTAGATAATAATAACCCATTTGATTCTAATTAGACCTGCTTAATACCTGTAAAATTCATTTGAATGATATAGAAAAATAATAAAAACTAAAGCTTTAGTACCAAAGACTCTTGAACTTGACCAAATCAGTTAAACTTAATTTGAATTTGGCCTCCAGATCAGTCTTTTTTATTAGGCCCTCGATTTATTAGGTTTTAGAGGTCTATGGTGTGTGATCTAAGTTACTTCACGAGCACTTGAATTTAGAGGTAAACCATCATTCTCAACAATAAATAGCATGAAAAATTTTGTGTAATTTATAAATTAGGTCACTGGATGGCTAGTGTGAAAAATGATAGTTATTTTTAGACTGTAGGTTATGGTCAATGCTGGAGGAACATGTAATATGTGAATCCCAACTTTTGTAACAGGTGAAATAGCCTCACTAGCTAATCGGTATGTACCAGCCTGTTTCAGGTGGTATGGGTGATGTGTCAATCGATATGGTCGAAACTCTTGCTGTATTGGCTGATACAGGTCAGTACTGGTCAAAATTTGATCAAGAGTGACCCAAATCATGTAAAGTTTTACCGCAATGATTGGGGCCTCTTTTGGGGCTTTAAATCCCCCTCCTCCTCTCTTTTACTAATTCTCACTCACTCTCATTCACTCTCTCATTGTTATAACCAAATATTCCTATTCATCTATGCCTCATATACATTTTATTCTTATTTAAATATAATAAAATTACCGTTAAGTTAGGATAAAAAAATCCTAAAATAGTTTTTTAATGAATTTTTGGCCTTTTTCAGCCTTTCTTAAAAAGATGGTACATGCTGGCATGCCGGCATATGGGGTGCCGGTACTGACCTGTACAGACCGGTCTACCCATGGTCCAATTCCACCAGTTGGCACAGTATGACAGTCCATGAGAAGTAGATTCTTTTCTTGTTTTAGCCCATTGAGTGAACCATCTTGTCGACACTGTTTCTTGATGATAGGTGAGATAGGCAGAAGACTGAAGAAACCAGTGAAAAAAGAAATACAAAAATCTATACATTTGTAAGCAGAAGGAATTTCCATGAACAAATTTTTTTTGAGCGATTTAATTCTTAGCTAAAAGAAAGTTTATTTGGATTTGAGTCGCAAGTCTCTTTTTTTGGCAGTATTGACTTTGGGAAACCATCGTCTTTGTTTAATTCAGAAAATTTGGCAATACTTTATAATTTATTATTGTCAAGTGCCATGTAGAGTGCATTCCAGCAAGCCAAGTGCAATGCTTCACCATGCTGGTCACATGATGTGGCATGTGCCATGCTCTATTCGTAATTGTGATGCCTGCATAAATATGGAAAAATATATTGTTGCTTTCTACTAACCATATGGTTTGGACTGAATTCTGAGTTAAGTTGAAGATATATTAGTTGCTCACATCGTGGAAATGGTGGTTTTGAAACTTGTTGGTTGCAGTGCACTGCACAAGCAGTAATTACTCTTAAAGCTTGGCTATAATAACTTGGATCTGAATCATGTTGTTGTCCTATCTTTCTTGTTTCGCATGTCCCAGTCAAGGCTTGCATTACCGTTGGGTATTATGGTAAGGTACGGACAGTATTTACCAGGATGCTGATTAGGGTAAACCCTGATGGTACACCTGTTACAGGTGTTTTACCTCCCGGTATGCCTGGTACAGGGCTAGTATCGACTGATACACATTGGTATAGGGTTCGATACAAGTCGATACAAGGTTTGGTACACGTTGGTTCAGGTCTGGTACCAAACATTTTCTTTTTTTGTTTTTACAGTTTTTTTCAGGATTTTTTGAAACTCATTACGTACTGGCATATCGGCACTCCGGACATGGTATGGACCAATATGGTACCTGGTCCAAGCACCCGGCTCAAACCTTGACCATTGCACTACTGTTAATGCTTGTGTAAATTCTTTCTGGAATTGTAGATCTACAGCATAGACATGAAATAAGTTCATTGTTTCCCCTTTTCCTTATCAGCATCCTGTACTTTTCATGTAGTTTGAATATACTCAACTAGATTGTTAGGTTCATGCAATGAGTTGATGGAATGTTTTCTGATTCAGAGTTGTTTTGATCCTTCATATATTTTCTTATTTTTGTTTCAGGATTTTAGCCAGTTCCCTGCAACATTACATCCTTTGTGCATTCAGAAAGGTTCTTGTTTCTGCACCAGCTTTACTTGAAATCTTCCGAGAGGAGAAGATTTGGGAGTTGATTTTCTCAGCGAAATTCTTCTATTTTGGATCATCTCTGGAAGAATTTAAAATGGGGAGAGGCACATTCTCAAGTGGTGTTCTGATTGACCCTGAAATTTCTTACAGGCCTGAAAACCCAAATGATCTGACAAAGCCTGCTGAAGTTGATGCTCTTCAAGTTGAAGCAATTTCTTTCTTAGAGTTCGTTGCGGGACTAAATGGAAACAAAAATAACTTGGTGATTGTTCATACATTCTTGTTCACTATTGTTCTTCATAAATAACTTCAAATTTTGATAGAGAAGCATGCATTAAACTTAGCCCACTGTGTTGATATCTGCATATCCACGATTTTTTTAATCTTTCTGGTATATTGACTTATTTTTTCTTTGACATGGAACCCTGTTTTCTGAAATGAACCATATATGAGCATGTTTGTTGTTACTACCTTTTCCAGTGCTTCATGAATTTGTTCCTTTTACCTATACGATTGGTCTGATATTTCAGCTGACTGTACCATAGTTACTTGGGAGCCTAACAGTGAGAATAAGGGTCATTTTATGCAAAGCTGCTTGTGAATCCAATTGTTATATGCCGGCATAGATGCCTGATAAAAGCAACTTATACTGTTTATAACTATCATGTAGAAGTTTATCATCATAAGAACTTTATATTGCATGTTTTTTCTTGAACTAAATGGTGATACAACTGACCATTACATGTTCATATGTTTAGTTAGCAATTGGAATAGGTGAATGTGGCTAACTAACAATAAGCAAGTTTTTACGTATATTATGTTGCATTGGGACCTATATAAAAACTAGTCTCAGTTCCTCTATGTTTTTCCAATATTATAATGGACAATAGGGTACATCTTCCCATTGTGTGGTAGGAGTAGAAGAGATCGTTTCTTAACTCGTAACATTTGCTCTGACAGATTATCATAACATTTTTTATTTTGAGAACTATAGTTGTTTGATTGGGAAAGAGTTATCGAAAGTAGGATAAAACTTGAGACAAACATCTCTGGAGTCAATTTATTTTTATGCTCGGAAGGTTAACGATAGAAGCTATTTATTTATTAAGATAATTAGTGAAAAAATGTAGAGAAAAAAATTTGCCTATGGTTTTTTTTATTTATAAAAAGCATACGATAGAGAGTCCCAAGAGATTTATTATGATGGGTTTTTATAAAAGTAAGATGTATCCACTAATTATATTGATATGATTGACAATATGTATGATAATATTGCTGCTAGTGTTAGAACTGTAGGGTGAGTTTCCTATTCGTATAGGATTACATAAAAGATCCGTATTAAGTCTCTATCTTTTCTTGCTGATAATGGATGAACTTACTAGTCATCTACAGGATATACCTTTTTGGTGTTTGTTATTTGTTGATGATATTATCTTTGTTGTCGAGAGTTTAAATAAATTTTTTTCTAAACTTTGAGTTGTGGATGCAATCCTTAGTAGTATTAGGAATAGACAAGAGGATATAGTTAAGTTGGATGAGCAAGAAGTTCTCCTGAGTAAAAACTTTAGGTATCTTGAAACAATTATTCAACGAGATGAAGAGTTTGTTGAAGATATTATTTATAAAGTAAAATCAAGACGGTTAAAATGATGAAGGGTGTTAGGAGTCTTGTGTGATCATCGAATACCTTTGAGATTAAAAAGAAAAGTTTATAAGACAGTTTTCGATCTAAGTGTTGGGCTGTTGAGAAACAATATTACAAAACATCGTTGATGTTGAGGTGAGAAAGTTGAGGTAGGTGTATGGAGTTACCAGGAAAGATTAGAAAAGAAATGTTTTTATTTGTGAACAGTTAGATATTGCTTCGATAGAGGATAAAATAAGAAAGCATGGTTTAAGATGATATGAATATGTACTCACGAGAACTACATAGATGCGGTAGTTAAAAGAGGTGTAATGATTACTGTTTGTTCATGACAATCCGGTTGTGTATAACCCACAGATAGTCTATTGGTGACCTTCTACTGGCCAATAACTTTAAATAACTTTGAAAGAAAGAATAAAGACAGAATATAAGTTTGTACATTGTTACTGCAAAGCCAACAGATTGAAGCAACATGTGTACAATTTTCAATCTGCAGTTTTTTTTAATAAAACAATTAACTTAAGAATCATTTTATGAAGGTATCATTTCTCAAAATGAGTTTTTGGACTTCAATTTGCACTAAAACAAAGGTGCCTTTGAATCTTTTGCTGGATGATCATCCAGTATGTAGGTGGCTCCCTGGGCTACTGGCTATATCTGTCCTTTCTTGTACCTTAGGACTTTACAACATTGATATGCCCATACTTGGTCCATCAACCAATAAAGCATTAATTAGTGGACATCAACCTAAAAAGTTTCTGTTTCTTATTGACTTGGCATTTTTAAAGAAGATTTGCTGAAGCGCATTTAATAAAACATTTTCATTCTTTTTCAGACCTTCATTCATAAGTTTTGATATGGTTTTCTTTCTTTTAATATGTATTCTTTTCCTTATTCTGGTTGCAGCCAGAATGCTCTGTGCTGTTAGAGACACTTGAGAAGTCAGCTTGTAATCCTGAAATTGCCAGTATTCTCTTGAAGAGCCTGCTTAGAATTCTACAGCTTGCAGTCGAGCAAAGTCTTGCTTCTTTCAAGTCTTTAGATGCAATTGCTAGAGTGCTCAAGGTTGCATGCATTCAAGCGCAAGAACTCAGAAAAATTAAGAACATGGATTATCATGTGGAGGATGACATTAATGGTGTACAAAGTGAACAAAGCAATCAGATGGTTTGTATAGTGCAGCCAGCTGTCTGTTGGGTCAAATGCATGGAGTCTTCGTTTGAGCTTTTCACAGAATATCTTCTTTTGGCAGAGAATGGAAGGAGTTTAGTTTTGCACAATTCCAGCTGTATTGATAGCTTATTTGATCTATTTTGGGAAGAAAATCTTCGCAAGCGTGTGTTGGAGCAAATTCTTGGATTGCTTAAGGTACTTGGATAACTGAGTCTTTTCATGTACCTCAATATACTGTTGGTAGTGGAAGTCTTTATAAACTTAAAATTGTCTCCAGTTGCCTCCATCATCTGCAGAAGGTAATAGGGCTAAGTCACAGCTGTGCTCCAAGTTTCTAGAAACCTTTACTCAAGCAAAGGAGAGAGAAAAGGCTTTTGCGGAGTTATCAATAGAGCTACTGATTGGCATGAGAGAACTTATTCTGATTGATCAAATGGTGGGCTCTGCTTTGTTAGCTAGCTTGTCAACTTTTTGATTTTAATAGCAGTGAACCATTTTGTTACGTTATATACTTGCATTCATTTAATAAATTTTCTTATGTCCACATTTTCTTTGAACTGTCAGTACTATCAGACATTGTTCCATAGTGGGGAATGCTTTCTTCACATTCTTTCTCTTTTGAATGGTTCGCTTGATGAGAGTATTGGGGAGCAGTTGGTGCTTAATATTCTTCAGACTCTGACCTTGTTGCTTATGGGAAATGATAACTTGAAGGTACTTGTCACCCTTTGTGTTTCGATAGGATATAATCATTTTATTTTGCTAGAGTTAATTGCTAGTGTTTGATAAACTAACTGATGCATTTAGTATTTTGAGGAGTCATTCTTTGATTAGAATACTAGGAAGTGAGGGTTTGGACATGCAAATTATTATATTTTGTTATTTTCAGACACTTGACTTACAGTTACAATCCTTATCTGACTTTACATTTTGCCAATATTCTCTTTGAGCATCAAGTTTTCTGTTTCAGATAAATATCAGTTGATCTACAAGTATAAATCTTTGAGGCAGAACTAATTTTTTTTAAGCAAATCATATCATGGATCTTGATTATGAGAACTTCATTTCATGAAGCTTAAATTAAAGAATAAGCCACTATGGAAGTGACCTGTAAGCAAGGTTCGCAATACCGTACCGTATCGGAGTTTCGACCTGGGCTCGGTATCGGTACGGTACGGTATACCGCTCGGTACACCCAGGTGTACCGAGCGATATATTCAGGCGTGCCGAGCACTGTAGCAGCACTACAGTGATACAGTACTGCTACAGTGTAAACCATGCCTGTAAGTATACAGGGCTTTTGATGGATGAATGGTGAACAAAATTTTTATGATCACAAGTAATACTGTTGATATAGGCACCTAAAATGTGATATATAGTGGCAGTTTTAAAATCTGACCTTTGCTATTGGGGGATATCATGGTCGATTGGATTGATTTCCTATTGATGAACACTGTGATTATACTAGTTGCTTTGGTGACAACCTTAGGATAGTTAATATAAGTGGATTTTATCCATAATTATGGCAAGAATACGGGTAGAAATTATATCTAGATTACTGTCACATATGCAAGTGGATTTTATTTTAGAGTTTTATAAGATTATGATTACTGACTAGTCAGCTCAAAAAGTAGGGAATGTGAGACATCCTAAAAATGTTGATTCTACATATATCCCTCCAAAACCTTAGTTACTAACAGATTTGTCCTAGCAATTTATCTCTTGCAGTGATCTTTTGTGAAACCATGGTTGAAGTGGATGGATTAAGCCTAAGTAGAATACTCCAATTCCAGTTTCTATTCCTGCTTACTTAGACCTTCTCATTCCTCTATCTGCTCTAACCCTCGTATCCCTTTCAGTCCTCAACCCACCTAAGGGGACCCTAGTCCTGCCATTCATCAATCACCTCCTCTTAATCCTTTATTTTTTCTTGTTCCAATATTTATTGCAATGTAATCCTGATCTCACTGATTTCTCATCTCCGCTCCCTCATCTAGCCTTCTCCCTTTGACCCAAACCATTACCAACATCACAATAAGTTTATGAAATGAAATAGATCAAAGTAACCCCCAGTTTTCCCCAATACCCAACCCAACCCAACCTAACCCGTGGATTCACCCTAACTAGGTTGGGTTTGATCCATTTCCCAAGGGCCATTTTTGAAAAGGATATGCTTTCGTCATTTTACCACTAGCAAAAGATTTCTAATAATCCAAAGGTAGCTAACATTAGGGACATAACTGTTAGTTTTGAAAGGATATGCTTGTATATGAAAAGATTTTGTGGTAGATATCGATAATTTTTTGAAGGCTTTGTATGTAAAAAAGCACATTGTTGTTTTTTTTAAAATTTTTTGTTGCTTTACATTTGATGTTAACTTTTGTATTGAGTGCCAAATTATACTCTTTGTACCATAAGTAAAAAAGTGTCTTGACTTTCTAAGATTTTTTTTGAATTATCGATTGTGCCATGGACCTTTAGAACTAAGCTTTTGATTGTTCAGTAATGCCTTTTATGGTTGTGAATAGTAATAAATAACATTTGAGTACACACAATAATCAGGTTATTTTGGACTTTATTATTGCCGATGTTCTTGACTTAATAGGGCTTTTATAGGTCTCCTCACACAATTTATTCTAATTGATTCATCTTGTTTTACTAGGGCCATTGCAAGTCTTATGGACTGTGGTTTTGCTTGGACTGGTACAAAACAAGCTTGTATGTACTGGACTGCTCCAAGTGTGAACCAGCATGTGGACCTCCATTTTGGACAGGCTAGTCTGACCTATTAAAAAAAGAAATTAAACTATTTCACTCATTTGGCTTAGGACTCGTGTTCACGAGTTCTCTTCCCCATAAATGCATAGCCTGCAAGCTGCTAATACCATCAATCGTCGTCGCCTATCACTCACCACCATCGTCGAATTCAAGTACACTTCTCTTTTTATCCTCTTCCTTCTCTTCCTCCACATCCTCCACTTCTTCCTTTCTCCTCTTCCTCCATCGTCTACTTTTCTTCCTTCCTCTCCCTCCTTTCTATTCCTCTACCATCTCCTCTTCTCCCTTCCTCTTCCTTCTTCCTCCATCCTCCATTGCTATTTGTTTGTTCCTCTTCAAGTCTTTGTTATGTACTAGTGTACCATGTGTTGTATAGTGATATCGGTCTAGCCAAGGACCAATATGCATGCTTGGTGCGAGATGACAATCCATGATAGGTCTCCTGAGAATCTAAGTCTATTTTTTTTAGTAATCCCACACATCTATTTTACCAACCTTATCTTGATTATTTGGACTCTTTAAGCATATTCCCTGGCTACCCCACACTTGCCCAAAAAGCATTGCTGGACTTATAAGATGAATCTTTTGTCGCAATTGAGCTGTTGGTAAGGATATCCTTAAATTAATAATAGATATATAAGATGGAGTATGCAATATCTATTTCCAATATTTATATCAAAGTTTGCTATCTCATAACGACTATCGGTCCCTGGCCATATCGGTACATACCGATCCTTGATCGAATCAGTACATAATGGTTGATACTGATGAACCATGTGCTGGTACACCACATGGTACATCGGTACATTGGACAATTCAGAATTTACTATAAGTTGAAATTGAAAAAGAAACCCTATTTTAGGATATTTATCTCCAGTTGCTTATTATATAAATTAAATTTAAATAAGAATGTAGTATATCTAAGCCATAAACGAATAGAAATTATAGGCTATAAGGATCAAAATTGAAATTCTTATCTTTTGGTTTCGTCGACGAAGATTTTTATCGCACAATCCTCCATGGAAGAAATTGGTTTCATTGATCTTGAATCACTTTACAAAGAAAAGAGTTAAGATCAGTGATTGCAAAAGGCGCTCGGGCGCTCGCCTAGGCGCTCGGGCGAGGCGAGGTGAGGCCCGAGCGCCTCGCTAATGTCCCAGGCGGCGCGCTTCAATCAGGCGCCGCCTGGGCGCTCGCCCGAGCCCAGGCGCTGGGCGCTTCGGGCGAGCGCCTGGGTAAACCGAACCAGAATTTTAGGTCTGGTTCGGTCCTGGTTCGGTTGTTAGTTGGTTCAATCGAACCAACTAAACCGATATAACCCCAACCCTAACCCAACACTAACCTGCTGCCGCTGCCGATCCCGATCCCGATCCCGATCGCGATCTCGTCGCTCGCTGCCGCTGCTCCCGCTACCGCTGCTCGCCGCCGTCGCTGCTCGCGCCTCCCGCGAGCCTTCCCGCTGCTCGCGCCTCCCGCGAGCCCTCTCCCTGCTCGCGCCTCCTGCGAGCCCTCCTGCTGCTCACGCCTCCCGCGAGCCCTCTCGCTGCTCGCGTCTCCTGCGAGCCCTCCCGCGAGCCTTCCCGTTGCTCGCGCCTCCCTCGAGCCCTCCCGCTGCTCACGCCTCCCGCTGCTCGCGCCTCCCGCGAGCCCTCCCGCGAGCCTTCCCGCTGCTCGCGCCTCCCTCGAGGCCTCCCGCTGCTCGCGCCTTCCACTCCCTTTCCCTTTCCGGCTGTCGCTGCCGCTGCTCGCCGCTGCTGCTGTTGTTGCTGCCGCTGCCGCCGCTCGCCGCTGCTGCTGCCGCCGCCGCCGCCGCCGCCGCTCGCCGCTGCTTCCTCGTTTCTCCGTCAGCAGGTTTATACTGTTAATGTGATTATATTTATTAATTATATTATATATTTTTATATTTTTATTTAAAATTTTAAATAATTATATTTATTAATTATATTTTATATTTTTATATTTTAGCGCCTCGTTTCGCTCGGGCGAGCGCCTGGGCGAGCGCCTAGCGCCTCGGGCGTTTTTGGATCTTGGCGCCTTTTGGCGCCTAGCGCTTTTTAAATCACTGGTTAAGATATTGGATTAGGTGTTGAAACTCTATTATTTGTGCAAAATAAACTCTCGAGATAACATTAATATATACTGCTTATACCACTAATTGACTGATGGGACTCCACCGCCGATGGATCATTAATATATACTGTTTCTACCACTAACTGAATGAGAACTCCATGGTTGATGGATCAGGAACCTTGATCCTTTGAAGTTGTGTTGATATGGCAGGTTTGTTGAACCAAATCTTGGAACTGCTCTTGTAACATATTATATTGGTAAACCTTGTGGTAATGATGTTTTTAGGTAAGGTTGGAGTGCATTAGAACTGCAACTGCAGCCTCATTAACTTCCTCTTTCCTTTATCCTTTTGACCATAAACAAGGTGCATTGATCCTTGAGCTCTATGACAAATCTTGGGTGGCATGCTTAAAGAGTAGCCGGAACAATCGATTGATCATTGTTGTTGCAACCATCGATTAATGCACTTTTTTCACATTGCTATTATCTCCACAGACCTCACGTAGAGCGGACTATGAGGGAGATGGTGTTTCATCATCGGACTCAGACTTTTGCTCATAGATTGTGTTCAATGGATCATTTGATGTTGCTGCCTTCCCTTGCCTCTTTGCATGCCAGTGGACCCTTATAATTGTGACCTGCCACGATGCCTACTAGTCTGGCTTCTGATGTGCGGTCATCATGTCTTGACACAGGGCTTTTTTTGCTCAGCTATCTTTCCTCAGTGATGAAATGAGATGGATGTGGGGTTCTCTTGTTGCAATTTGTTATCACAATTTGTTGCAAATTGTGAGAGAAGCTGAGTTATCACAATTTGTTGCAAATTCAGAGATAATGTGGGCTTGCGTTGATATATAAGACTAGATGAATCTATTAATAGTAACAACTTTAAATATAATGTTTGCACATTGTCTATAATTTATTGGGCTTAAGGGCTTTTGTCCATGTGGTTAGGAGTCTATTCTTTAATTTATTTGCCCAATAGATCTAAGTCTACTGGGTTGGATTGTTAAGAATGCTTTGCTGATATTTGTTCTATTCAAGCTATGTTTGGTTGTATTTTTATTTATCCTTCACTCTGCCACTAATCAACGCTTGAGCTTTGCATTTTGCATCTGTTACAAAACATTGTAATGTCATATCGCTATCTTTTATGAATTACCACATATTTGGCTGTTTTTTCTTGTATGGATGATACGTCAAGTAGAATCAGACTTGAAATTTCATTGGTTTTCTTATTGTGATTGACCATTTATTAATTCTCATGTATACTGGAATTATAGATCACTAACATTTTTGATTACTTGATATCTTGGTTTAAATTACCAGTCATACCAGTACATACCTGCTGATACTTAGCACTCCAAATATCAGCAATGGTACATATAGTTTGGTTACTTTTGTACCACTCCATACACTTTTTTCATTCTTGCTGATGATACTGAGAGGTTCAGGTAGGTCTAATGTGCAGTGTACTGGTTCATTAAATTATACAAAACTGGTATGGGCCCCATGTTTAAATCTTATCTATTTTATATCATTAAATTGTAGCTCAATCATTGCAGGTTTCCTTTAGAGCACTTGTTGGTGTGGGTTATCAGACATTGCAGAGCTTGCTCTTGGATTTTTGCAAGTGGCAACCAAATATAGCTCTTCTGCATGCTCTTCTTGACATGCTTGTAGATGGAAATTTTGACATGGAAGAGAACATAGTAATAAAGGTTTAGCATTTATATGGATCTTTGGCTCATTTCCTTGCTCTTTGTTGTTTCATGTCCATATTTTTCTCTTACTTCGGTGCTGCAGAGGTTGACTACCTCAAGCATCAAAGTGCTCATTAGCATGAACTTAGCTCATGTTTTCTTTGCTCCCTTTTGGCGCAGAATGAAGATGTGATTATGTTATTCCTAAATGTTCTGCAGAAGGTTTGCTTATGTCTAACTTTTACCACCATATTGTATTTGTTATTGACAGTCTGTAATGTTTGATAACATCAACAATTCTTCTTGCCAGAGCAGCAATTCGCTGCAGCATTATGGCCTTGATATCTTACAGAATATGCTAAAGGATTCCATCATTAATCGAACTGCATGTTTCAAGGCGGGAGTGCTTGGTTTCCTTCTTGATTGGTTCCGTGAAGAGGACAGAGAGGACATGATAAGCAAGATTGCTGAGTTAATTCAGATCATCGGGGGGCATAGCATATCTGGAAAGGACATAAGAAAAATATTTGCTCTTCTTCGAAGAGAGAAGAGAGAGTCTATACAAAAACATAGGTCCTTGCTTTTGACATCTATTCGCTATATGCTCAAGGAAAAAGGACCCGAGGCTTTCTTTGAGTTCAATGGCTGTGATTCTGTATGTTATGGTGTCACATATATCTTCTTATTCTATTTATGTGCTTTATCTTCTGTTATATATCCATATCTTCTGTTATATGACAATTTTGCCATTTTCATAATCAAGTATCGAATGTCGCAGCAAGCTAGTCTTTCTTGCTTGCTGGGAAACTTGCTTGCTGGGACATTCTAGTCTTGCTTTGTTTTTTATTTTCTTTCCTACCTTTTCTGATCATCCAATGCTGCATTTGAGTAAATTGTGGCAACTAGTAGAAGGATCAATTTTAGTTTCTGAGCGAAGCTGATGACGAAAATTGCTACCCTACATTGTGACAAATCAATGCAAATGATTGCCTTAAACAAACTCAAAATGCATGTGCATACCATGTAAGATGTTTTCTGAAAGAAGCATGATTACTTCGAATTGAAATACACATGGTCTTTTTTGCATAGGACAGAATTGAAGAAGGAATTTAACTACTGATTTCTATGATTGTATTAGATGTACAGCCTTGACTGCACTTGAGGAAGACAAAGATACACCTGCATAGTCCTTGTTTTGGGTACTTGCAGTATAAAGAATATGTTATTTTGATGTGGCAATTATCTAAGACAAATTATTGTGATTTAGCTACCGTTTGTATACTAGTTTCAGTTGCTTAAATTCATAAGAAATATTTAAATACTGATAATGGCACCTGGTATATTGTTGGATGCATTGATCAATATGATATTTGCACCTGGGAATGCAATACAAATATAAAAAAGATGTTTAAATCAAGGACTATTGTACCACTCGAAACGATATGGTATGGGCGGTACATATCAGTTCGGGCATGTGCTGGTATATGGACCACCCCCGTTTTGGGTGGTCCAGCTAAAATATTAAAAATCAGAAAAATAATGGGGCCGATCTAACTTGGCATTAAAAAAGAAAAGAACCAAATTAGGGCTTGTGAATGCGAGCCTTCATCTTACCTATGACCTTGTTGTTGTTGCCTCATCGCTGCCCCCTACTGCTGCCACCATTCCTTCTTCTCTCCAGGTATGCTCTCACCTCTTCTCCTCCTCTTTTTCCTTTTCTTCCTTTTTCTTCTTTCTCTTCCACCTCTTCTTCCTCCTCCACCCCTTTCTTTTTCTTCCTTCTTTTCTCCTCCTTATTTTTTCTCCTTTGTTCATCTACTGCCCCATCCTCTTCTTCTTCCTCTTTGAAATATCGGTACATACCGATGTATCATGTGTCAGTACACCAATACAAACCAGTACGTACCAGTTTGACAAATCATCGAAACGGGTCCAGTACCTGAAATGACAATCCTTGGTTTAAATATTTCTATTACTGATATATTTCTTTTACCAGTACATTAGCTCGGTATGATTGGTAAATACCACTGTAATTTAAGCCATTCTCATATATTTCCTACTTCATGCAATGAAAATTGTTGTGGCATGTGATATGATATTTTTTCTCTAGAGATTTATGATTTGGACATAAGTGTAAATTTGTTCCATTATGGTGGCATTGGTACATAATGTAGTAAACCATCCTAGATTTTGTTGAATGTTGGGTTGTGTAATATACTAATATGTATTCTTTTGTCATACGTCTTTCTATGCTTTACTGTTTTTTTACATCTGATCGTATGTCAGTCTTATTGATCAATAAAACCCTGCCTATTTTTCACTTAGCATAATGTTCTATATTTTTGTAGTTTTAATGCTTCATAGATTTTTTTTTGCAATGTGTACATGAAGTTCACTTATTTAAAATAGAACTATTGAAAGAAAATGTTGTTGTTATACTTTTTTATTGGATGATAGAAAATGTTAGACCAAATTAATGGAGAAGTGAAAGTGAATATATCTTTTGTAGTGCCAACAAGATAATGTGAAAAGTATAAAGAGATACATTTGATGTGAAGTTCTAAGAAATTTGGTACACTATACCATCTGGATTCGTTTGTATGGGGAACATGTTGGGCATGCTAAACAGTTTACAAGTATTATCTGGAGAAAATATGAGGAACCTATAGGAAATTCGTTTTGATGACATTAGGGTTCTATGTAACTGGAAGTGTTCTTACATAGGCTACAAGGCAGGAAATTTGTCTACTGAAAGAAGCTTGCAGAACTATCATCTAGCTTATGGTGGTATAAGATTTTTTTTAAAAAATATTTGAAGAGAAAGTGATTCTATTGCTTGCTCATATTCAACAACCACTCAGTGTTCCAAAATAATATTTGGGCTGACAGGCTGGACATGACTGAACCATCTATGTACATAGTTATCTTTGGATTTGGCTGTAGAAAAATGAATATCAATGTGAATTTAGGTGAATTTAGACTTAAGGAACTTATATTCATTAAGTTTCTTGACCTAATAATATAAGTATCGGCAATTGTAATGCTTATGCTCAAATCAAGCACGCTTATGACTAAGCTTATCTGCCTTGTCTATAATATCTGAAAATTTTCAACAGTTTCATTCCTAGCAAAAGCATCCGGTACAAGTAGAGGCATCATCACACTCTGATTTAAGTTGGTTGCGAGTAGTACTCTTGTATGATGTTTTGCTTAAAAGAATGTTCCATAGTTATTACTATTTAACTGGGTGCAGGAAGTGCACCTTCTGTAATTTTGAGATATGACTAGATTCGGTACACATCTGTTCTATTTAATACTTGTTTGGACATGGTTATGATGAAAATTTCACTGGCTAGATGTATTGTATTATTTTGCATGATAATCCATGACATCTACCATTCCATGCTAAACCGATCTGTACCTATAATGTGTTCTGACTTAAAGTGCATAATTGTACAAAATGTGCCATTTTCATTGGTGTGGTGCATATTTTTCGGTGTACCAATGCTGGTATTTAGTTATTTATGTGAAATTTATACCCTGTTGAAGATCTTGACCAGAATTAAGAACCTTGCTCAATTGGTCAAGATTTTTTTTGTACCTTCTATTTTCTTGAATATGTAAATGCTTTGCTTCATGTCAATTTTTGGCCCTTTTTCCAGAATAAAGAAAGTTAGAAGATATATGATTTTTTATTTTTTTTATCTTTCAAAAGGCAGATCTTATGGTCAAAATTTTACTTGTTGGAGGACTGGAGGGAAAGACTCATTAAAGATTGAGTGTGAGGGTGCCATCTGATGGTTATGGGCCCTCTAGTGATTATCAGCTTAACAGAAGTAGTACCAAAAAATTAAAATAAAACAAAGAAAAATGAAATGAAGTTTGTAAGAGATTTTCTTTCCATCAGTTTCAACTATTAATTTCTATATTAAAAAAGATGAAACAGATAAGCCTTGAGCATTACAATGTCTCCTGTCCAGTCAGTGCTGTCATGTTTCTTACAAAATCAGTGAGATGCATGAGTTGGTGCATGTATCAGAACTTAATACTTGGTCAAAATATGTGATGGTAATGCTGCTTTATGATTTGGATGATGTGGTTCTTTCTCCATTTTATTCCTTGGATTCTGCCATTGCCAGTGAACTGTGCTATTTTTATGATATCTTTGCTTCATGGAAATTATTAAGATTTATGTGTTAATGAACTGATTTTTTTATATATGTTCTGAAATGCATTTTGTTCTATCTTTCATCACAGTTCCTATAATTAATATGTGATGTTTCTTGTTGCTTGGCAGGGAATTGTAGTAAAATCTCCAGTGCAGTGGCCAAACAACAAAGGTTTTTCCTTCTCATGCTGGCTAAGGTTAGAGGATATCCCTGAGACTGGTATAATGGGCCTTTTTTCTTTTTTCACTGACACTGGAAAGGGTTGTCTTGCAATGGTTGCCAAGGACATGCTGATTTTTGAGGTACATATGGAATGATCCATATCTTTTGATTTTTTTAATGTAATTTTTCGGTTACTAGTATGGCAGTTTATCAAATAGTGTGTATTTCAAATATTGTAGGTTGCAACTACTTGTATACTCAGACAAGAAGTGGCAATTTTGTGGAAGAATAAACTTTACCATTCTGCATGCCAGCTATCTAATGAAATATATGCAGACACATAGTTGTAGTTACAAAAAATATATGGTATAAAATATGCACTTTAAAATGATATATCATTTACAAATGAAGGATACATGACAACTAGAGCTAAATTAATGTGTTCTGATATAATATTTGAGGATGAAATATTTCTTTAATGTTGTCAGATGATAAATGATAACTAGATTTTCTTTCTACTGCTATGCCAGTGTAATTTGTGCAGGATATCTTGTTTCTGAAGAATTTTATTCCATTTTTATTTCGTTGTTATCTTGTAACGTATCATTTCTAGGGCAACCACATTTAGATTTTAACTGCTTCAGGAGAGCATTTATTGAGTTCATGTCATGAAGTTCTGCTACCTTTGTTATTAGAATTCTAACATCTATAGTTGCTTTTGTGATGCCAAACTTTGCCTAGTTTCTTTGTTAACTGTGCTGTCAGGTCCCATGGAGAATGGTTGTACACATTTGGGTCGGAGGAGAACTAAGAGATTGTGAGGGAGAAATTATGCAATTGATTGTATTCCTGAATAAAGGAGTTCTATTTAGTGTTTGACATGAAGGAGAAAATATAGTGGACTGGAGTGCTATCAGTGTGATCTTTTGACTGAATCATAGATGTGGAAGTACTTGATATGTTTGTTTGTTTTGACAACTAGATATATGTTTCTTATGTTTTCTGAGTAATTTATGTATGTTATGTAATATTCTCTAAGGTATTGTTTTGACATAAGACTTTTCTTCTATAACATTGACCTGATAAATCCACATATCTCTCGCAGTCCATCAACCAAAAACGGCAGTGTGTTCTGTTGCCTCTCAACCTTCTTCCAAGAAAGTGGCAATTTCTCTGCATTACTCATAGCATAGGCAGGGCATTTTCTGGGGGAAGCCAGCTAAGGTGTTATGTTGATGGAAATCTGATATCCTCTGAAAAATGCAGGTGGGGTCATTCCATGAGTGGTACTCTATTTTTCATGGATACATATATAGTTTCTCCTTATTTTACGATGAATAGCTTTTTACTGATAGAAATGATTGGTCACTATATTTCAGATACGCAAAAGTTAGTGAGGTTATGTCTCGATGTACTATAGGAACAGAACTTAAACCTACCAATGAAGAGCCCTATCCATTTAATTTCGGGAAGATATATCCTTTTCTGGGTCAACTTGGTCCTCTTTATGTCTTCAGTGATGCTCTTTCTTCTGAGCAAATAAAAGGTCTATACTGCCTAGGACCAAGTTACATGTATTCATTCCTTGGTGATGGAGTGCTGCTTGACTCTCAAAATTCACTTTATGGTGGAATCCTAGACGCCAAAGATGGCCTGTCATCAAAAGTCATTTTTGGTTTAAATGCACAGGTTAATATTTCTAGCGTCAAGTTTTCAGAAATATGTTATCTTATTATGTGACAACATGAAGTTAGACATTGACTTGTTTTCTTTGCAGGCTAGTGATGGTCGGATTTTATTTAATGTTTCATCAATGCTGGAGAATTCTGATAAGAATGCTTTTGAGGCTGTAATTATGAGTGGGACAAAGTTATGCTCCCGTCGCTTGCTTCAAGAGATTATTTATTGTGTTGGTGGTGTTTCTGTGTTTTTTCCTCTTTTGACTCAGTTTGATAGGTCTGAGTTAGATAATGGACAACTTGACTATGCATCAATTGGGTCCATTATGAGTGATAAGCTTGCTGCTGAAGTCATTGAGCTCATTGCTTCCATATTAGATGGAAATGCATCAAATCAGCAGCAGATGCATCTTCTTTCTGGGTTCTCTATTCTTGGGTTCTTGCTGCAATCTGTTCCACCTATGCAACTAAATCTTGAAACTCTTTCGGCATTGAAATATATGTTCTATGTCTTGAGAAACACTGGTAAATAGCTTTGTTTTGTTCCCAAATTGTGTTTATGATTTTCTCTCTTTTACATCTTTGATCTGTGTATGAACTTATTCCCCATTTGCTCAGGCATGTCTGAAACACTAATAAGAGATGCTATATTGCCAATTTACTTGAATCCACATATCTGGGTGTTTGCAAGTTATGAAGTGCAACGTGATATATATATGTTTCTTATTCAGTATTTTGAAAGCGACCGAAGCCTATTGCCAGCATTGTGTGGGCTCCCTCGAATAATTGATATGATATACCATTTTTATTGGGATAAAGCTGGTCGATCTGCTATTGGGAACAAGCCACTTTTGCATCCAATAACGAAAGAAGTGATTGGAGAACGACCATGCCTGGAAGATGTTCGGAAGATTCGTCTGCTTTTACTAAGCCTTGCAGAAATGAGTTTGAGGTAGATATTGTATTTTTCATACTGTTCGCATTGTCAGTTTTTATATACATCCTTTTTGACATGCTTCTCATCACATTTAACAAGAAAGGTGTGGGTTTGCAGGAAAAAGATTTTGCACCATGATATAAAGGCTCTTATTGCCTTTTTTGAGAAAAGTAATGATATGGTATGCATCGAGGATGTATTGCACATGGTCATTCGTTCTCTCTCTCATAAGCCATTGCTAGTGTCTTTTTTGGAGCAGGCCAATTTGCTTGGTGGCTGTCATATTTTTATTAATCTTCTTCAGAGGTCAGAATCCTTTTTACTATCCTTGAAAATGTTAGGTTTTTTGTTCTCAAACTAATCTTGACTAAATTATCTAATGTATGTTGGACTTGTGATAAGCTACAATAATAGCTAGTGACTGATGTGGTACTTGTCCTCAATGCAGTACTGTTTGTGGTGCCGACACAAGTGTCAGCAATGCAAGAAAGTAGATGCCTCTTTTAGGTTGAAGCTCTATATGCTCAATCAAAGTCCTTAGTTTAGGTTTTGGATATTTAAGATCACTCACCAGTTGAAAACATGAACATGTACCTGTTTGGCTCTTAGTCTTCCTAAGATCACTCATGTTAAAAAACTGAACCAGTTCAAACTCAAAACTAGAGAAAAATGACTTGGTGATATGGTATAGGGGCGGTACTGATGCTTCTTTATTGCTTCAATAAGTAATGAGGCAGAAAACCTTGAAATACACATTACAAGGAGTTGGTTACTGGAAATGCTAAATGTCTACAGTGGTAACCAACTAAACTGTGATTAGTTTGGGGTATTACCACCCTTTATAAATACATATTGCTTTTGTAAGTTTTTAATGTGTTGTTGATTTTGGAAAAGACAATCTTTTATAGTTGTTCATTAATGGAAATGCTATTTGTTTACTAGAACTGATGAGAAGAGAAGGATATGGTAAGTTCTTAAAGAAGACAAAAGTCCCTAATGTAATTTTGATGTGGATATTTGAAGTGTAAATTTAAGTTGGATTAGTCTGCATTTGTGTTAAGGTAGTTATGCATCTATTTGGCGACCTAACTGATTCTTTGGAAAAGTTTTCTAATTACTGTTCTGATATTTGATTGAGAAGACTTTTCTGGATATCTTATTAACACTACTTTTGGTCATCTTCCTTCTGGGGTGCCTCTTTTAGATGCCTTTATTACCTTTTTTGCCATCTACTTTGCTAATATTTTGTCCAAGTGATGGAGCTGATTCATGAGTTCTTGTCAGTGTATACGAGGGTGTTTGTAGATGTTTGTCTTTTAGATTAATGCAATTTGATTGAAGGAGCTTATGTTTGACATTTTCGGTATATATTGCCAATCCATGTTCCAATGGTTCTTAACTTCCATGCATAAAATTATTTTGTAGATGCACTGATTTTGAGCTTGTATAACAGTTCAATCTAAACACTTCTTTTTGTGCTTATTATTTTTAATTTCAAGCTTCATGAGCTTAGAAGCTCTTGTAAAGTTTTAAAATGCAAGTTGTGGATGGTACTACATGCAGACTAAATCTTTTACTACATTTTGATATGCTATAGAGTTCATCTTTCCTTATTCTGTTCTTTTTTCCTATTGATTATTTCTAGCTTGTTTTATCTTTCTGAGTGAGCTTGTACCCTTATCTTGTGTTGCATGGGCCAAATCTTTTTGTGGCCAGAGTTTGAAGTTGAACCTTATTAAAAATTTACCTGCCTGTGTGGCGAACGAGTTGAGGAGTCTAGACCATGTACGAGGGATGCGAGTCAAGTAACAAAACTTTTTCACTCTTCCACTTTATGCTCTAATGTGAAACTCCTTGTGCAGTGGGCATGTGGTGCCAATTAATTGGTTTCAGCAGTATTACCTGATCTTTTTGGCTGAGTCAGCTCTCTTTAGTGAATTATTACTGTACAGACTAAGTGCTATCATTTTTTTATTGTTTTTAATTGAGTTTTTTTAGTTCTTGCTCTACCTCTATAGCATGTATAAAAGAGTGGTGCTGGGATGAGAATCTGAAGATTATTTGTGTCAATTGTTAGGAAAGTAGAATTAGAAATATTTAAATTTGCTAACTCTTGCAACCATTGACCAATTTTTGTTCATCATTTTTATTCAGAAAAACACTAGGACATCGTTTTTATTCAGAAAAACACTAGGACATCATTTTTTATTCAGAAAAACACTAGGACATCGTTTTTTGATTTCTTTTTCCAAATGAGATTTCAATGTCTGTAAATAACTAAAACTAATTGGTAAAATCTGAACGGTTAGCATTATTTGGTGATGCAAATGCTGATAGAAATGAAGGCAGTGAAGAATGAGAGAAGTAGAAGACTGTGTAAGATAAGAAAGAGACTAGAAGCAGGATGAAACACTCAGGATGGAGAAAAGGGATAATCAAGGTTACATGGCATTAAGAAAAGTTCTATTTTCCATCAATAGAAGCATCTTAACATTTTAAGTTACAAGACCCAGAATTTAACCTTTATTATAATATACAGTACTTAAGCCATAAGTAAAAGGATGAGATAGAATTTTGGTCTATTAATGATCTATTATTCTATTAAATCTTTATCATACTGAGAATCCTCCCTAAACTTGACCTCTAAATACAATGCAATCAACTATGGTTCACCATACTAGTCTATACCGGTGTACCAATTGACTGTCGGTACAGTATGTATCGAATCATACCAATGTATTGACACATGATATGGTGGGATGTACCAACAAACCAGTATGTACAGCCCATATTGGTCCCTTATCGGATTTGTTTGTACTGCCCATATCGGACGGCAAGGTTCATCATACCGTAGTATACCACTTGGTATGAGTGGTATATTGCCATTTCGACAGGGGACCGGTATTGGCGATACATATCGGTCTATCGATACGTCCCAACATACCATGTGTCGATCTATCAGTACATACCACACCGATGGTTGGTCAGTATACTGGTATGGACTGATAACGCGAACCATGTTGGGCGGTATGTCGTGGTACGGCAAACCTTGCAATCAATTACCTTTTTGGACTTTTGAAAGACTAGCTAGCTTAAACTAATACAAATAAATTCATATCTCATGAAAACACCCTTCCTAATATATGACTAAGATCTGGATGGAAAATCCATAGAAAATGTGAAAAAACAAACATTTTGATTTGTTATGATTTTATTAAAGAGTACAAAAAGCAATTGAAAATAATCTCACCTTAACCCCTAAGTTTAATATAATAAAACTCTACTGTATCCCCGAACCATGGTTGCAGCATCTAGTCTTTCAAATGCAATGAAACAAAAATGTACTGACAACTAATATTCGTCCCTTTAACTGCCTGATTGTTGTGGACTATTTATTTGTTGATTGGGTGGTTCTTCCTGGTTTACTCTTTATGTTTTTTTTTTCTTCTGCAACTTTAAGTATGCATGCACCTATTAAAGTCAAAAGAATTACTGGTGTTTACCATCAAATGGGCTGCTTATGATCTTCCAAACTGCCCGCCAACATGTATGAATACAAAAAGGATAGAAGCAAGATTGGTGGGTTATAAGATTTTTTGCTTCTTTTGTGCTTTGTCATTGGCATGATTAATGAATTCCCAATTCCCAATTCTTCATGTAGTTATAGTGATGTCCTTTCTTTACTTGACACCTCAGGGAATTGGAGCCTATCAGGCTGCTGGGCTTGCAGTTTCTAGGGAAGTTGTTGGTTGGACTTCCCTCAGAGAAAAAGGGAATGAAATTCTTTAGCCTCTCTGTTGGACGATCTAAATACATTTCTGAAAATTTCAGAAAAGGAGGAACCATGCCAGAACCGATATTTTCTGCAATGTCAGAGAGACTGTTCAAATTTCCACTCTCTGACCATCTTTGTGCTACATTATTTGACGTCCTTCTTGGTGGTGCTAGTCCTAAACAGGTAATACCATGTAATATGGAGAAAAAATTTAGACAGTTGCTTACTTAGCTGGCTAATGTCACATCGATCTTATCATGATTCAATAATAAATATAAAATTTATTTTTTGTTGAGTCCTTCAGGTCTTGCAGAAACACAGTCATCTTGATGCACAGAGAAATAAGAAGTCCTCTATGGGTCTCTCTTCTCATTTTCTCCTTCCTCAGATTTTAGTCTGCATCTTTAAATATCTGGAAACCTGCAAGGATTCCTCAACTCGGGTGAAAATCTTAGGAGATTTACTGAATCTGCTTGACTCAAATCCTTCGAATATTGAAGATTTAATGGTACTATTTAAAGCTTTTTTTTATTTCATATCTTGAATGTCTTGTAATTCGATAATGCTTTTACAGGAATATGGTTGGACCTCTTGGTTAGAGACATCTGTCAGGCTTGATGTGTTTAAGAACTATGAAACGGAGTCAAAAACTAAAGCTGATAGTTTGAATTTTGATGAGCTAATTCTTGTGAAGAATTTGTACTGTGTTGTTCTTTCTCATTGTTTGTTTTCAGTAAAGGGTGGTTGGCAGCAACTAGAGGAGACAATAAATTTCCTGTTATTGAACTTGGAACAGGTATGTTAAATCGTCTGCGACAAATATTGCAATAGTATTCTTCAGTTTCTGCTTGTTGAATCACAAGTCTGGTTTGCATCTACAGGAGGAACTATCCCATTCACGTTTTCTTCGTGATATCTATGAAGATCTAATTGGAAGTCTTGTTGAAATTTCTTTGGAGGAGAACATTTTTACTTCACAGCCATGTCGGGACAATACACTGTATCTTCTAAAGCTTATCAATGAGTTGGTAATCATTGAAAGTGGTGATAAACTTCTGGTATGTCATTTATAGATGTTCATGGAATAGTTAATGTCTAATTATTTTGAAGTTGTTTCTTCTTATGTTTTGTACATCGAATAATTTAATATGATATTCTTATATCAGAATCCATGCCTCTTTCTTTGCAGCTTCCAATTCTTGGAATCTCTTCAGATTATTCTTCTGATGGACTGCAACCAGATAACCAGAAGGACATCAACTTTGCAGTTAGTGAGTTACTGAATCTTGAAGCTGATCAACTTCCTAGGTAAGACTTCTGTTTAAAAAAGATATTATTTCTTCTAAATCACTATGTTCTAGAAATTGGGTTTGGGAACAGGATCAGTCATTCAAAATATGAAAAAAAGAGCGATCTGGATTTGTCAGATTAGATGATAGTCCAAGTTTTACCGTACCATCATATACCGCTAGGTACGGGCGATACATATTAGTTCGACAGGGGACTGGTATGGACAGTACATACTTGTCTATCATTATGTCCTATCGTACCGTGTGTTGGTATGGATCGATATATACCATATTGATAGCTGGCCGGTACATCGATATGAATCGATAAGGCGAACTATGGATGATACAAATCATAAAATCGGATTTCAACAAAAAGATTTTATTATTTGGTTTAACTTTTCAAATTATTGATTAATGTAGAGATAAAAACTTAAATTTGGAATTTATGGCAACATTTTGATTTTTTTTATTGCTCTTATGAATCTTGATATGATTTATATGCAATATTTAAATTTTAAATGTGTACTATTTGATGAGTTTATCGTATTATATCAATCTTCTATCTGTCACTTATGTTTACAAAAATATCAAATATCACGTGCAGTTTTGTAATATGTATTTGCCACATACTATTTTCATTATGTTATATATGCTATTGTAATTTGTATATTTTTGTACATATTATACTATGACAGTATAACTAATCCTCAATATGATTAGTCAATGTGGATTGCAATATGCTGATTTTTAGGAACATGCTTATTCTTTTAATCTTTTTAACCATGAGATGACTAAAATGATGTGTGCGGGTAGTTTGGCTGTGTTTTTCTTATTAATATGTATAAATAAATATTAGCAGTCCATGGACAATATAATTCCGGACTGCTGAAGCAATCCTTATTAATCTGGTTACGCAATTCTTAATTCATCAATCTGGTCAACCAAGTAATTTTGTTACATGATGCAAGTTGATGCTAGTTAATCCTCATTATACAATTCCTGGGACAAAAAACCTTTAAGCTTATTTTAGAAAACTTGGATTGGAACAGCTTGTTATTCTTATGCAAAGTTCATATTGTATGTTGTCTTAGTGAACTGTCTTTTGGTGATTTAGTGTCTCTTGAAAACAAAATTTTGAGACAGTTCTTTCTATTGATCTCAGAAATTTGTTCGTTGAAAGAACAACAATTTATAACCTTCAGTTCAGTGATAGTCAAGATTCTGTCATTGTGTAGTGGGGCATATGTAGATAGCTGTCTTGTTACATCTGTTGAGCTAGTTCACACTAGCCTAAAACTAAAATCGGCGTAGCCATGTGCCACCACTGAACTGAAGTTCATATTCTTATACAAAGTTCATATTGTATGTTGTCTTAGTGAACTGTCTTTTGGTGATTTAGTGTCTCTTGAAAACAAAATTTTGAGACAGTTCTTTCTATTGATCTCAGAAATTTGTTCGTTGAAAGAACAACAATTTATAACCTTCAGTTCAGTGATAGTCAAGATTCTGTCATTGTGTAGTGGGGCATATGTAGATAACTGTCTTGTTACATCTGTTGAGCTAGTTCGCACTAGGCTAAAACTAAAATCGGCATAGCCATGTGCCACCACTGAACTGAAGTTCATATTCTTATACAAAGTTCATATTGTATGTTGTCTTAGTGAACTGTCTTTTGGTGATTTAGTGTCTTTTGAAAACAAAATTTTGAGACGGTTCTTTCTATTGATCTCAGAAATTTGTTCGTTGAAAGAACAACAATTTATAACCTTCAGTTCAGTGATAGTCAAGATTCTGTCATTGTGTAGTGGGGCATATGTAGATAACTGTCTTGTTACATCTGTTGAGCTAGTTCGCACTAGCCTAAAACTAAAATCGGCGTAGCCATGTGCCACCACCCCATCAGCATGGCTCGGCTAATTTTGCTGGGCTAGGTTTGAACTAGCCATGTCCTGGTTCCTGGCAACCAATTAATTATTTGGAATTTTGGATGGCTAGCTAATTTTTCTGGGCTAGGTCTAACCAGATAAGTGTTTAGAATTGGTGAGTTGGGTTAGTCAGTAATGCATTGGAAGCTATCAGTCCATAATTTGGTGCATTTGTGGCCACTTTGACTAATTAATTGCTGCTCATAGTTATCCTAATAATTGTGTAAATATGTTCTTTCCTTTTTACCTGTTTCACATTCGCTGGGATACAATGTAGACCCAATTTACCAGTTGACTAAAAATTACAATTACCTAGTGATCAGTCTTTTCATGTCACTAACTAAAACGATGAATGTCTTTCTGCCTTTCGATTCCACAGTTGATGCTCACTGTAACCTTTGACATAAACAGAATTGAAAAGCATTGACTTGCTATGACTCTCATTTACCTCATTGTACCTTGAAGCATGGTTCACCTTACCGGTCTGTACCAGTGTACTGACTAACTGTCGGTACAGTATGTACCGAACCATACTGATGTACTGATGTATCATTTCTTCTTTTTGTTCTTATGGACGTCTATATTATTGTTTATTTTGTTCATGCAATTTTCAGAGTTTCATGGAATTTTAAATCTATTGCTGTGGAAGATGATAAGGCAAATGATGGATGGTGGGATTTATATGATAAAACATGGATTCTTATTGGTGCATTGAATGGAAAAGGGCCAAGCAAGATGCCAAAAGCTTCAAATACGGGTGGCCCATCTTTTGGCCAAAGAGCACGTGGATTGGTAGAGTCCTTGAACATTCCTGCTGCAGAAATGGCTGCTGTAGTTGTTTCTGGTGGAATTACTAATGCATTGGGTGGAAAGACAAACAAATATATCGACAAAGCAATGCTTTTAAGGGGAGAAAAGTGCCCAAGAGTTATCTTTCATCTTGTGATCCTTTACCTTTGCAAAGCTGATCTGGAAAGTGCCTCAAGATGTGTCCAGCAGTTCATTTCTCTACTTCCACTTCTTCTTACTTCTGATGATGATCAGAGCAAGAATAGGCTGCATTTTTATATTTGGTAACTTTCTGTTAACGTTTTTGGGAGTATCTGTTGAATTTAATATATGATTCATCTAATATGTTAATGGGTGTACCTCAAAATGCATTTTATTCTTGCAAAACTCTTAGGAAGGTATCTTTATTATTCAATTTGTTGAAAACAGGTCTTTGGTTATGATGAGGTCTAAGTATGGTATGCTGGATGACGGGGCACGTTTTCATGTTATAACACACTTGATTCTAGAAATTGTCAACTTTGGAAAATTTATGCTTGCCACTAGTATCTTGGGTAGGGATGATCCAGTTGAGGTATGTGGCAGCTCAAAGGAAGCTGGATTCATTCTTGGTCTAATTCAAAGGGATCGAGTTCTCGCTGCGGTATGTAATAGATTCTTCTTTTTGTATCATCAAGTCTTTTGCCCATCAGTTAAATGTGGGTTGAGGAAATTTTAGTTTATGATATGCACATGAAAAGCCTATTTAAAGCTGCAATGTTTCTGTCATGAATATTGTATTATTTCAATTGGATCATTCCACGAAAGAGACCAAGCTTACTGTGAATAGGCTTTTGATATATGCAGTCATTTAATTTTTTTTTCTTCGTTCAGGCAGTTGATGAGGCAAAATCAGTTAAGTCTGTCAATGCAGATCGCCTAAAGCAGTTGCAGGACCTCCGTGTGAAGCTGGATGAGCACTCTTTAGCGTTGGTAAACCAGCAGAAAACCTTTGATGATGACATTCAGTCTAATGTAAATGCAGTTTTATCTTCGGATGACAACCGAAAAGCTTCTTTCCAGCTTGCATTTGATGAGGAGCAGCAAATTGTTGCTGTAAGCTATTTACTCTTTCATTTTAGGCAATTTCAGATCATTCGGAATATGTCCTCCCTCAATTGATAACTATGATTTCTTAATCTTGAACAGGATAAATGGATCCATATGTACCGTGCTTTGATTGATGAGAGAGGTCCATGGTCTTCACATCCTTTTCCAAATGCTATCATCACACACTGGAAACTTGATAAGACAGAGGATAGCTGGAGGCGTAGGCCCAAACTTAAACGCAATTATAAGTTTGATGAACGCCTTTGTCATCCTCCAACCGCTAAAATTTCTAACGGAGCCAGCCAGCCTGCAAATGAATCCTTTACTGGTACGGGGACGAGTTTTCCTGAACAAATGAAACAATTTCTTTTAAAAGGAGTGCGAGGAATTACTGAAGAAAAATCTCTGGAGACTTGTGATGATGACTTGGCTAGGCTGAATGACTCTGGCCCAAATAATTCTTCAGAAAATCAAATTATAGAATACATCAAAGACCACAGCAGTGAGGTGGATATTGTTCCTGACAAAAAGGAGCCTTCCTCTGGTTCTGTAGAAAGTGATTTGAGCGAGGTATTATTTTTTTCTTTTACATGTAAATTAAGTCTTTGGGTATATGCACCAAGGAATTTATGCATCTTTTTCTTTTATAGGTTCATTTGTCAATCCCCTCTGTGCTTATTACACCAAAGAGAAAATTGGCAGGGCATTTAGCTATCGTGCAGAATGTTCTGCATTTTGCTGGTGAGTTCATAGTTGAAGGTACAGGAGGATCATCTGTTTTTAAAAGTTTCAGAGATACTGGGAACTCAGATTCTAACAAATGTGAACAACCGGGAAGTATACCTAAGCAGAAATGGAATAAAGGTCCTACTCTTGATAACAACCGTGGAAAAGGAACTCCAACTGATAGTGAGGATGTAGATGCTTCTTTACAACACAAAACCAACAAGATCAAACTGCATAGGAGATGGAACCTCTCTGCTGTGTGTATCTCAAAAGCCACATATATATATATTTTTCTATATACATTTTTAAATTGGTTAATTATTTCATGGGGTTATTTTAACTTTTCCTTGCTCTTGCAGATAAAAGCAGTTCATTGGACTCGCTACTTGCTACAGTATACAGCAATAGAGATCTTTTTTAATGACTCCACAGCACCTGTTTTTCTCAATTTTGCATCTCAAAAAGATGCCAAACATGTTGGAACATTAGTAGTCTCTCTTAGGAATGAGACCTTGTACCCCAAAGGAAGTTCAAGAGACAAAAATGGAATCATTTCTTTTGTGGACCGGCGTATAGGACTTGAGATGGCTGAAAATGCCAGGGAGAGTTGGAGAAGAAGAGAAATCAGCAACTTTGAATATTTAATGATTCTCAATACTCTTGCTGGCAGATCTTATAATGACTTGACTCAGTATCCTGTTTTTCCTTGGGTGTTGGCTGATTATTCATCTGAAAAACTTGATTTCAACAAATCATCTACTTTTAGGGACCTTTCAAAACCAGTTGGTGCCTTGGATTCCAAACGATTTGAGGTTACGTAGTAAAATTATACTTGAATTCACTTTGTTAAATTATATTTGATGTATCTGTGATGGAACATCTAACGGAGTTAATTGAATTGTCTTGTGCATTATGCAGGTTTTTGAAGACAGATATCGTAATTTTTGTGATCCTGATATTCCTAGGTTGTACATTTTGCTCTTTATGTTTTTTCTTTTCTGGCCTTAAAAAGTAATCTAAAATTGGTTTTCTTGTTGCAGCTTTTACTACGGATCACATTATTCTAGTATGGGTATTGTGCTCTATTACTTGCTTAGGTTAGAGCCATTTACAGCTCTGCACCGTAATTTGCAGGTATCATGATCAACTGCTGATCTTTTTTGGATCTTTCCTAGTTCCTTTTGTCCTTTCTATTTCACGTGACCCATATTTGTCCTGCTTGATCTGTTTTTGGTTTTATTGCTGAATATATGATAATTTTTCTTGAGTAATAGTAGTTATGAAAAGTATACTTGGACAGGGCGGAAAGTTTGATCATGCAGACCGTCTTTTTCAAAGCATAGATGGAACATACAGGAATTGCCTATCTAATACAAGTGATGTGAAGGAGCTAATACCTGAATTCTTTTACATGCCCGAATTTCTTGTCAATTTAAATTCTTATCATTTAGGGGTGAAGCAAGATGGTGAACCATTAGGTGATGTAGCTCTCCCACCATGGGCTAAGGTATCAGTTCTTATCAAATGGAATCTGTGATTAGCCATTGTGTTTTTTATTACTCTATTTATTTATGAACTTTATATATTATATGTTATGAAGATCAAAACAAGTTTTCCCTCATTGTAATGTGTTGGAGGTTCACGCTTAATTCTACAAGCAGCTATTCATTTCTTTGATTAATTCCATCCATGGAGTTTGTCCTTGTAGGAGTAAAAAAAAGTAACTATTTATTTTAGTCATAATTTATGAAGGATAGTACTTCATGTCTGACATTTTGTGCAAACAGTAGTTTTGACTCATAAGTGTTCCCTTCTATCTGCAGGAATTTACAACGTGTACCTTCAAAATAGGTTCATATGTCAATTATTATTTCTCATTAGTTGTTCAACGTCGTATTATGAATAGCCACCTCAGTTATGCGGCTTCCACAAAGTACATTCTTGACATGAAAAAGAGTATATTTTCAGTGTTAATTTGTCCCTTTTTTTTCTCTGTGGATTTAAGGAGCTACATTCCTGTAGAAAGATCTAGATCTGTTTTTTTTTTGTCCCGAGTATAAATATACTTTGATCAGTAGGTTACAAGTTCTTTACAGAGACAAACTGAAGAAATGATATCAAGGGAAATAAGTGGAAGCCAAAGAGGGACTATGGTTTTAAGATAAATGAAGTGGCAGAAGCTGGAGATTAACAAGAGTCTGAATATTCCAGCAGACCAATTTATTTGGGATAAAAATTTGTTGGATGAGGTCACAAAACCTCAACTGTTGCTAAGTGGGTCTCATATATAACAAACCAATATTTTGTGTAAAAGAAGGTGATGTACCACCACTCTTTGAGGTTTTGTTTGACCCTTTGCAATGTAATTATAGTGTGTTCCTAATGGGAGACTGGGAGTAGTTCACATAAATACATAGGAGCAGAGCTTGAACTGATTCTGCAACCATGGCATTGTGTATATAACTTGAAAATACATTCATGGTAATTTATCATATTCCATGTGTCTTTATACAACGTGATCTCTCTTCATCTCCTTTCTCTCCATTGGTGACTTGAATGCTTCCTCACTTTTTAATTTTTCATAATGGAATATAGCAAGGAGTTATAATTAGCTTTGCATATCTTTATCTTTGTAAAATAAATTGGAGTTACAGAAGATTCTAATCTTTAATTTTTATTATATCATGCTTTGGAGTTCTTATTATTGGATTCTCTTGAATTTTTAAGAGTCTCCCTGATGTACATTATTTTCTCGAAATATGAGCTTGTCATTCGTCCTTTTCTTTTATTAATTTCTATGGTTGAATTCAATATGCAGGGTTCTCCTGAAGAATTCATTTATAGGAATCGGGAAGCTCTGGAGAGTGAGTATGTGAGTTCCAATCTCCATCATTGGATTGATCTAGTATTTGGCTATAAGCAACGTGGAAAACCTGCCATGGAGGTATGATTTTGCCTGAAATATTCTACTATTTGTCATGTTATATTACTGAAGTTGACTTTGTGAAACTATGCTGGGCTACAGGCAGCCAACATATTTTACTACTTAACATACGAAGGTGCTGTTGATTTGGAGAACATGGATGATATGCTACAAAAATCTTCAATAGAAGACCAGATTGCAAATTTTGGTCAATCACCAATCCAGATTTTTCGTAAGAAACATCCAAGAAGAGGGCCTCCTATCCCTATTGCTCATCCTTTGTATTTTGCTCCTGCATCAATCGTGTTAACTTCCATTGTTTCCAGTACAGCTAGTCCTCCTTCTGCTATAGTCTTTATTGGTTTGTTGGATTCTAATATAGTCTTGGTGAATCAAGGGCTCACACTGTCAGTAAAACTCTGGTTAACAACACAGCTTCAAACTGGTGGAAATTTCACATTTTCAGGATCCCAGGTTATCTTCATAGATGACGTCAAAATTTTTTGATTTAATAGTATGATAAGTGATGTTTATAAGGGCAATAGGGTTATTAGCAGTTCAAGTGGCAATATCTTGGGCAATTTGTTTTCCTCACTTGCTTTCTTTTTTGATGTAGGAACCATTTTTTGGAATAGGTTCTGATGTTCTTCCCCCCCGCAAGCTTGGTACTCCACTGGCTGAAAATATTGAGTTTGGAAGACAGTGCCTGGCAACAATGCAAGTTCTTAATGAAAATTATCTGATTTCTTGTGGTAATTGGGAAAATAGTTTTCAGGTGATATCCCTAAATGATGGAAAGATAGTGCAGAGCATCCGACAACACAAAGATGTGGTCAGCTGTGTTGCAGGTACTTCTATCACAAACTACGTGCAATTACGATTGACCATCATCTATCTGGCTTGGGATTTTCTATCTATGATTTCAAAATATAAAAAAACAGATAATCGGTTGGTTAAGAGGATCCGAAGTTCACTTTGCTATATATCTAATATAGTGCCATTCAACTAGCTGCTCATTAGATTATGTAAAAGCTTGTTTTTTTTGCTTTCTGTTGTTCAGCTACATGGCTTACATATCCAGTTTTATGTAGTAATGCATCCTTCTGAAGTATACAGGCCTTTAGAACCTATGCTAACACTATTAAGAAAAATAAATGCTTTTGAGGATAAGTATTTGGTATGACATTTTTATTACTGGAATTGCATTGAACTCTCGTCAGTCCTGCTTCATGTTTGAAATTTTGGAAAGATTTTCATTTGGATCAACCCTAAATCCACATATCTGAATGAGTGTGAGAAGGTTGGGGTTTGTGGGGCCCAATCTAGTTGCCCACATCAATGTTCATAAGCCTACCACAATATTAGACCCTTAGGTTTTTACTGGATGGTGCAAGGTCCATACAGAGTGGTATGACTAGTACCATGCTTGAACTGCCCGGTTTACCCTGGTTCACCTGCCGATAGGCTGTCAGACAGGTAAATACTGCCAATATCTAGACCATGCTAGTGAGACATAACCTAAAATTGTTACATGTGTAAACTTGAGTGGAATCCAATACATGTTCTTAGACTTCTATTCAGAGATATAATCAAGTAGAGTTCTTTGGGCCCACAAGTATTGTTCCGATATGGAAAAATCTCTTGTTATTCATTGGCCTACAAACAGTTATGTTCTGGACGAACCTTGTTTTCCATCTTATTTCATTTCTTCATCTATAATAAGTGTGGCATAATGTGCCATCTACCAGGAGTGGTTGGCATAGATCTTTTCCTCCACTAACTCTGTTTAGGGCAATATTGCCACATAATTTGAGACTCATTTAATTTTTTTTTATTGTTGCTAGTTTCTAATAAGTTTTGTAGGTGCTCTCTCTCTCTCCGCTTGCCCTGCTATGCCTAATTGATTTACTTTGTTTAACTGGTGCATCGATTAGTCTCCTCTCAATGTGTCCATACTGCCCCAACAATTTACTCTTGTTTTCATCCTCAATTCGAAGCACACTTAATTGTTCACAAATGTGAATTTTCTTGTTCTATCTTAACGAGTAACCCACACAAGGCAGGTCATTCCTTTATCTTGTCTTATAAATTACAATCTTTCCTATTTGCGTGTAACAATTTATCTATGAAATAATTATAGAACATTTTCAAACCATTCTTTGAACATTTTTGTTATCCAAGATATTCATGGAGGATTGTTCAATGTATATCTAGCCTGAGAGTGGACGCTTCTACTGATGATCATTCTTTATATATCAAGGTCTTATAACTTTGACGGTTCTGGTACTTCTCTGAGAAGTTGGTTGATTTGCCTTCATTGTTAGTGCACTTAATTGAGTGATGGGTCCATCTTCCCCAATACTCTCTTTGCCATGGAAATAATCTGTTATTCTCAAGGCAGGGGCAAAACATAATGATATGGATCTAATTTTTTTGAATCAATTTTCTCGGTTAGATTTCAGTCTGACATAGTTTTGAATTGTAATATGAAGTTTTTCAGAATCATGGACCAGAAGACCTTATTATGAATTGCACTAATTCAAAGACCTGATTATGAACTGAGCTAATTCTGCCTCGATACTGGACTATGTATCTCATGCCTGGTAGAGTCTGAGAGAGCTAATATTTCTGAGATTTGTGTTGTTGAAGTATAATATATACAGTTTAGTTTAGATATTTCCTTGGAAAATGTTATTGTGTAATTTTAAAGCAGAAAAATTGCCACTGTTGTTGTATGATAAGCTTTATTTTTTTTCTTCCTCCGTCCTTCAGTTTTAAATTACTTAATGCTGCTATTTGTGATGATGTGACTTAACCCATGCAGAATTCTTAATTCTGTGTTTGGTTCTTATACACCTCTTTGAAAATCTTTCATTTTGCAGTTTCATCTGATGGAAGTATACTTGCGACCGGAAGTTATGACACAACCGTCATGGTATGGCATGCTTATCGAGGAAGATTTACAGAGAGGAGATCTCGTACATTGCAAACTGACTTTCCTCGAAAAGATCATGTCATTATTGAAAGCCCCTTCCATATACTATGTGGCCACGATGACATAATTACATGCTTATTCGTCAGCGCAGAACTTGATATAGTTATCAGTGGATCAAAAGATGGAACTTGTATATTTCATACGTTACGGGAAGGAACTTACGTACGTTCCATTCAGCACCCATTTGGTAGTCCTTTGTCCAAGTTAGTTGTATCACCACATGGAAGGCTGGTGGTCTATGCTGAGAGTGATCTGAGTTTACATATGTATTCTATCAATGGAAAATATGTTGCATCATCTGAATCAAATGGGCGCCTCAACTGCATTGAGCTTAGTAGCTCCGGTGACTTCCTTGTTTGTGCAGGTGACCAAGGACAAATAATTTTGCGCTCCATGCATTCACTTGATGTTGTCAAAAAGTATGAAGGAGTTGGGAAGATAATTACATCTTTAGCTGTGACACCTGAAGAGTGCTTCTTAGCTGGGACTAAGGATGGAAGTCTGCTTGTTTATTCCATAGAAAACCCTCTTATCCGTAGAGGTAGTAGCCTTACACGCAACAATAAGTCAAAGAATTCAGTGACAGGATAAGTCAGGATTTGGTAACTTGTGGCTGCAGTTTATCGATGCTTCTGATAGATTTGGTTGAAGGTATTGTGATTGCTTGTTTGGCTCCTGTATAGACTCAAGGATTACGTGTTTCATGATTTCCTTAATTGCTGATAAAAAGCAACTTTTAATTTACTTCTTTGGCTTCTATATGGCCTGTTAGCCTGCTATTGAATATAATCTTCAGATGCACAGCCAATAGTCTTGACACGTGATCATATGCTTGTTTAATCTAAAGCATTTTAGAGTGTGGTTCTAGTAAGTATTTGGAAGTTTGAATTATTGAACAATCAATAACTAGTTTATTTGGTTCTAGTAAGCATTTTAGATTATCAGGAGTTCCATAGTCTGATACTTTTCTGTTAAAGAAACTCATCTTTGATGATAGGAGTAAAGATTCTTGCTTATCTGTCAAATTTGGCATAAATTGATTTCACAACTTGGAGTAGATCCAACATTGATTTTGAAAAATATGGTTTGCATTATAGACACTTGTAGCAATTGGGTAACTAAGTACGACATAAATTGTATTCTATTTGATAGGGTGTGGAGTCTCTTATTCTTTTCGTATTTATTCACTTGACAAGACACAAGGATCAACGAATCTGCAGCACTTTGTGAAAAATTATTTATGGTGTCAAATGGTAATATCACTAGAATCACTTACCTATTGTAATATGTCAAGCATCTGTAGTTACTGGTTTATTTCAGTAAACGTGTCTTTACCAAACTAGCTAAGACATGGTTTTGTTTAGCTTGGACAAAAATAGAAAAATAGGCACTACTCCAAGTATCATATCATTTCCTGATGGTTGTACTGTTATGAGTAATGGGCTTATTGTTTATAAGAAACAACAGGGAACATTCTCCATTAATAAGCTTACTACACTAAATGTCTGTTTGAACTACTTAAGCTGTGATTTTATTGAGACACTTCTCATCAGCACAAATTTTTAATATAATAAGTTTGCTAGTTTGAAATTTTGCTGATCAAGTTAACCTTCATTTTAAATGCAATGCAGGATTATTATGTCCAGGATAAGAATCATTCGCCATTCATGATAGCTTGGTGCCATCAAGTTCCATCATCAAAGATACGCTTGCCATTGATGTATCTAACCAAGCTAGAACAGGATCATTCTCAAACTGGTACCAAAAAGAAAATTTAAGAATCAACATTCTTTTGTTTCTTTACCAAGTGCACTCTCCGTGTGGTTGTCAAATAATTGAGCATTACAGAAATATCATTGACCAAACACAGGCTGTCACCATGTCTCAATTCATCTTGAATCGTGCATCTGAGGATAAAAGTTACCTACCTAACTTGTACAGTATGTCCATTTGCTGCTTTTTCTTTATATATTTTTTTGTACTTTCCTTTGTTTATCTTTTGCATCAGCAGGCTCTTGAGCAAATTGTAAATGTAGATTTACTTGGAGGATGCAATGCGTATAAGCTTCTGCTTTGTATCGTCATATGTTCTGGTGTAATGCGGTTATCTGTCAGTTTCTCTGGTCCATCCCTGACTCTCTTTTGACACTTATTTTATCTCGTGTTAGTCTTTGGATCTTTTGTTCTCTTGAATGAATCAAAATTATGAAAATATTTCTTTGGCAGAACAAGTTGTAAAAGGTAAGATTTGGATGACAAATTTTTTATTTCTTTTTTTCTGCGCTCTCATCGTTAACCTTCAATTTTCTTCATACCCGGCCTTCACCTCATGGCAACTGTAACGAGTTAAGGCTTATTAGCTCGGTTTAACTTGTTTTTTAGACAAGGGGAGAGGGGGTGTGGGGGTTTCATAAACTCAAGTGTGTTCCAAGTAATGTTTTCCCTTGGCTTGTTTTACTCGGTGGGTGCTCCACTTCACCAAATGGTTAGTTCGTTGAGGGTAATGAATCAAACTTGATCTTGAACTAAGTTTGTTTTAAAAATTAAGTTAAACTCCTTTTTTTAATATAGAAGAGACCACCTCGAAGCCCTTAGCACAGGAAATATATATACTAAAGGGACTATCTCAGCTGGAATGAAGATATTTGTACTAGAACCGTCTTAATCACAGCATTTCTAATCGTACCGCAATGAGGCCCACCTCGGTTCAGCCGGGTCGTTTTTTAGGACAACCACTTCGATACCTCCTTAGTATTTTACCTAAGACACCCGGCTTGGCTACGTCAAGTTTGATAAGTTCCATAAGGTATAAACCTCTTCCGAGTGTTTGCAACATGTTTTACACAAGGAAAGGATGAGTTTTATATCACCTCTCACATCCTAATCTTTATCCTACAAGGCATAAACTAGTAATTTGTATCTTGCAACACAAAATGTATTTGCATCATCATCATCATCATCATCTTGGTGCTGCCAATTTGATAAATTGGACACAGCAGGTCAAGATCCAATTACCGGGTTGACACGATATAGATCGGAGTCAAACCGGGCCCAAGTCCGATCCCGGACATCCGATATGATTCTATGCGGTGATTCATGTTTTATCTGGCGGAAACTCCGACCCGAAGCAACGATTCGATCCAGCTACGTATCGTCACGGAAGTCACGGCGGCGGGCGCCTCACTTTCAAGGAGTCCCGCCGACGAGTTGGGTAATCGGGAGAGCACGAGAGAGAGACCGCGCGAGCGGGCGAGCGGAGTCGCAAGATCGGAGCGTGATGGAGGAGCCTCTCGATTTCGAGGAGGAAGACCAGCTTGTCCGAACCCCTCTCCGTCCCACCAACACCAACAAAAGGTCCTCTCCTTAGCCCCTCAACCCTAATATCGCCTTCCTTTCTCTTGCTGTCCATGATGAGTATAAAACTAGGTTTTCGTATGCATCTTGTATCTTCTCTTGTGATACAAAACCCAAAGCATAATTGCTTTTCAGAGAAAAAAAAAAAAAAAAAGTATCTGGTGTGAGGGCCTGATGAGCACAGCCAATTCCATTACTGAATTGTTGGAAAACTTGATCGTGGTGGTTCAAATCTTGATCCCAGATTAAAAATGTCAGTTTGTCCTGCTGGTTGACTCATTTGGAGACGTTTTTTATTGAAAAATTGGTCCAAAACTATTACTATGCTTATGACGTTCTGGAATGTCTTGAATTGAAATCCTGCCAGTTCATGCTTGAGTCTTCTGCATCGTTTTTAAACTTGGACAAAGCATTCTGAGATGAATTATGGATATTGACTATTGTGATGATGAATATAATGCATGTTGACTTGATCATGTTTTCTTACAGGAGCAAGGTCATTGGCTTGGATGATCTTCTAACTGATTATTATGAAGAGAAAAACAAATATGTGCATCGCAAGTCCAAGCGCTTATCTTTATCTAAGCGATACAATTCAGATGAAGATGACAAAAGTCGAAAATACAAAGAAAGAATGTTATCTAAGTTCGTTCACGATTGCGAGAAACAGGCAAGTAGAATAGATCAATTGTAGCTGGACTAGTTTCATCATCTTATATGATATCCAGCATGATTTTACTCATAGGTTAATGAGATGAGTGCCGAAGAGGAGATTCCATTATGGGGCCAAAGAGTTTTTGGACATCAGGTAACCAAATTGGATCCCAGGTGTTAACTTGAGACCTATGAGATAGAGATAACTTGCCTTTTAGCTAGTTATTTTTTTCCTCAAATTTTACATGTAGAAATCTCTTCCATCAACCGAGTACAAGGGTGTAGCAGATTGTCAACTTTTGCAGTCGTCATCAATAGGAGATCTGATTTCAGTCATTTATTTAAATGAAGAACAAGGTTGCAATACTCTTCCATAGTCCTCATAACATTTGTGCTATAAGATTTAACTTTTCCATCATTAGATTTGTCTTCTATCTCTGCATGCCTACATAATTGGCATCTTTTGTGGTGTAATTTCGAGATACTTATGTGCCTTAGGTCATACTAACATTTAATAGGATACCATCATACTGCATGTTTTTATTTTTTCCAGAGTAGGTGCTTTGAGATGTGTAGTGGAGTTGTTTGAACTATTATACAATAGTTGTTGTTTCTCTTTATCAAACACAAAGATGGTAAAGGTTATATGACATGGTGGAAACCAAAATTTCACTGGACCGGCAAATACCGGTTGGTATGAAGCAGTCCGGAGGAAATTGTATTCCATGAGAGTAACCAGCTATCCTATTTGCCACACTACTTTTTTGTCATCTATAACAGATGTGAAGTATGATGACATTAATTTTTAGAGAATCTCTGAAATGGTAGCAAAGGCTGAATACAAACAAATTGGATTCATTCATATAATTTTTAGCATCAGTTGACTTAATATTGCCCTTAGTTGACTTAGACACAGCCTATTCTAACCCTGTAGTTCATCAGTAAATTTCTTCACAGTGTACAAGTATTTAATGTTCATTTCAAGGTTTGCAAAATCGTACCTTACCGCTCGGTATGGGTGGTACATACCGGTTTGCCAGCAGACCGGCACACTATCTGGCGGTATCAGGATTTTGGCCCTGTATTGGGCGATAGGGGCTGTATCGAGAAATAACGATTGAAATTTCGATCGTTTTCGACTTGTACCGACTGGGGGAACCACGCATCGGTAGTCTGGGGGAACCACGCATCGGTAGTCTAAGGCAGTTGGGTTATGCCTTTCGTCGAGAGCCAATGGCCGAGTGGAGAAGAAAACCCTAGAAACGCATCGAGGATTGAGAGCCGACTACGGCCTAGGTGGAGAGAAGAGACTGCTGTCAGCAGGAGCTTTGGAGGCTACCAAAATCGATGAGGTCGATCGAGCTCTTCTCAGCGTCGATAAGCGCTGGAGAAGAAGAAGCCTACGAACGAAGCGCGACGCCATGGCCGCTCAGGGATGCCAAGCAGGGCATACGGTGGGATTTAGTGGAGGGCCAATGCATGGTCCTCGACAAATATTGACCCCGTAAAGTAAAGTAAAAAGTAAGAGAAGCGTGGGGGGGGGATCAAATTAGGGAAATCTTGATTCGTGTCGCATTTGGATTAGGCCATGTCATGCTTTAGTTGAACCAAATTGTAAGTGGACCGAGCTAAATCTTGAACCAAAAGCTTTAATTTCATGTGATATTTTATTAGTGGAGGTTTATTAGAGGTTGATGTGTCATGTTACACATGCCACCAATATTCAGATCATGGAACTCGACAAAGTACTGGTCAAGTTTATGCACGAAAGGGGAAGGGGAAGCCCGTGGATGATTTTGAGTAAATGCGACAGAGCCTACACGACGTAGACACGAAGCTTATCAAATTCACATGTGATTCATGATGATCAACCTACGACCATCACCACATTGATGCACCAATGACATACGATGTTTCAATACAGTATGTCGTGAGATCAATTTCAAGATTGGGTCCGACAAGCATATCATATTGATTCACAGATGCATAAGATCAAGGACCTCGACCCACCACCCGTGGAGGTTCGTCATTCGTTTTGATGATAGAATCAGGTATATCTATGCATGTGATTACTTAATTCATTTGAATATTAAAGTTTTAAGTTATATACAAAATAATCTAACAATTCAAATAATTTTTCTGTATATAATTCAATATTAACGGAAGGATGATCTGGAACTGATCGATATTGCGAACCTTGCACAAGGCTACTCATCAAAGCCTGAAAAAGATATGTGGCACTATTATTACCTAATTTACATTAGTTTTGCTAAAGCTATACTAAATGTATATTTATTTCTAACTTAAAAACACTATCCTAACTTTTTTTTTTTTCTATTTTTCAGATATTTTCGAAGGGTTTTATGCCTTTTTTAGGCGTATCGCTTGGTACGCCCTGGTGTATCACTTGCTATGCCATAAAGTACCATACCAAGCTAAGCTCGGTACACCGGTACAGTATGAGATTAAAAACCTTAGTTCATTTTTAGTTGCTCTATCTTCATTGAAGTTATATCTTCATCAAATTCAGAAATTGTCAGAAAACTCAGGATTATATGAATATGCACATTCTGTCCTTTCATGCTTGGATACTTGAGTGAAGTGAAAGTGTATAACGCTTTCTATTTACAAAACTCTAAACATGTAATTGAACTTTTCTAGCTTATTTTGTTTTTTCTCCAATGTGATACAGAAATTTCATATTAGCTTCACAATGATATTTGTTGCTCGCTCCTATAACATTAGTGTTTAGACCTTTGAGCCTTGCATTTTGTCAGACGTTAAGAAAAGTTTAATGTGCTTGTGTGTAACTTATTTCAAGTTTTTTTTCTCGTGATTTACCCTCCAGCTTATTTTTTACTTTGCTAAGCTTTAGTGTTATAATATCCTCTATGTGATTTACTTATAGCTTAATGTCTCTACTGACACCTATCTGCATCTTCACTTATAGCTTAACATAAATGGTTTGTTTTAAATATAGATTATTCATGACATCTTACTTTAGTGCCTGTTCTTTATCTTTTACATTTAGGAGAGAGCTTCCTAGAAGGACTGTTGGTAAATAGATGGCTCTGCAAATTGGCCTTCGTATCTGGTTTCGTGGAGGATTCCATTGCAACTTGGGTGTTCAACAAAAGTCAGTCCATATCCTTCTCTGATGATGTTATATGATTGTTAATTCTCACAAATTATCATCATTGTTGTGTCATTAGTGCTGTACTCATCAAATGGAGAGCTACAAGTTTCCGCTTGTGAATTTTGGTGCGATATCCTTCTATCGAAAGATGAGGTAACTTTGTTTTCTTTTCTTCTTTCTTTTTTATTATAAACATGATTATCTTATTTCTAAATACCTTAAGATTTGCAGGCTGATAAGCCATCGGTATCACTAGGATGGTTTCCTGGCTATTCCCAACTAATGGATGCCCTGGCAACCTATGGATATCTATTCGATACATCAATGAGTCGTTCATCGCTTTCACAAGAAGTCCATACAGGTTAATTCTCACATCCATTACTTTTGAGGTTTTCAATTATTATAAGGATGCCCTGGAATAAAGGTCAACATAACTTCATTATAGCTGTCTTTATAGTTTATAAATAATGATGAACACATTGGCATGGGTCCCAAAAGATGAATTTGCTTTTAGACCAGCCTCATATTCTGTCAACTCAGTGATAATCTTCCTTAGGATCAACATGCAAACTGCACTGATCAAATAAGATATCAAATCTATGTTGACTGACTGTATCTGATGTTCCATTTATCATACTTGTTTCTGGCAGATAAAATACTTCATTTACCATGTGATTGAATAATAATAACAGGACTCCAAAGCTGATTATGTTTCTCTCCAAATCACAACTGTTATCAAAGACAAATGGCTACTCTCATCAACAGGCTTGTCAATAACATGTGTGAAACCAGTTCTGTAATTAACAGTACCTGTAACAATAACAGTTAACCACAGCAGAAGTTAGAATAGGGGCACTAACGTACTGACAATTGTAGCAGTAGAACAAACATCAATGATTTTTCCAGAATCATAAGGAAAACCTCAGTAAGATCATTTTCAGATAATTTGTCCTGAAGTCTTCTTTTCCTACTCCCATCTGATTTATTGCTTAATTCTACATCTTATGACCAAAGCATCATCAGAAAGAGAACCTCTTAGAAATCCATTCATATGTCAGTTGTTTATCAAAAGTAGCACATTAGATATCATTACCAGTATTGCTATTTCTTTTTCCTGAAAAGCTCAAATCCGCATGAATAGGTTGTGCTAGAAATTCTCTCTTTTTTAACTTTATTTCCTTAATATAAGAAATTTAAAAAGATGCAGTGTACTTAAGAAGGGTGACACGATTGCTTTTCTTGTACCTCCCAATGATGCAGTGTCTTAACTCCTTTTGTTACATTTGTCAGATAAACCTGAAGGGCCGCCTGAAAATATTAGTTCGTGGATCAAAGTAATATCTGCGTGTTGTCAGATCAGGTAATTGTGATCATCCTAATACACCATAGCCTAATTGTCAAATATCTTTGTTGTTGAAATTCGATTTTCAATGAGGTATCAGCAAGCCATGTGCTGAACACATTCCACACCACACACTTGATGGTCACGGGCCTAGGAACGTGGTTCTGTCTGAGCATGCTAAATGCTCACGAACCCATGTATGGTGCAGGCATGTTGCCAGCACACAAATTACTGATTGTGATATCTCATTCATGGTTCTCATAACTTCACACATGGATATTCATATTCTTTCCCTGCTACAGAAGTCCCCGATCCATCTTCTCTATATCAGAAGCAGAGGAGCTACTTTGCATAATTATTCACTTCTCGTTAGATCGTGAGCTTCAGGGCTTGCTATTTATTATAAATGAGGGCATGCAATCAATCATTAGATTTTTTAGTGAGGAAGAATGGGATGTCAGCTGCAAAAGAGTGGCAAAGTCTCTTGCTTTCAGGTAAATATTGCAGTTTATATTATTCATAGTCCAACATGCACCTTATTGATGTAATGATAATAATATTTTTATTATTGTATTAGGCAGAAGTATTTGCTTAATGTCCATGGTGAATTATTACGGTCATTAAATGCCATGGTTTGATATTAGAGCTTTTCGATGGATGTGCAATGTTACCCTAAAAGAAATTCCTAATCATGGACTTTGATATTCTTTCACAACATGAGTTTAGACCTAGTAGCACAGTTGCATACATTATAATTTTTCTTGTTAATATCGATTGGCTTTATCTAGTCATTCTTCTTTGATTCTCATGAGCCACTGTACCATTTAAAGTCTTTTAATACTTATGCAGACCTATATATACCTTTTTATTTCTCTTTCAATTTCCAGTGACATAGGAGACCACAAAGGTACTTTATTCCAATGGCTTTCAATTGATTTTTTTTGTTCTTTTTCATCTTTCTATAGCAGATTGGGGATTGTGTTGTTGATGGATGGTATATATATATATATATATATATATATGTTTCAAATGAAAACCTTGGTTCCTATTGCTACCTCCATTTTTTGTTTGCGAAACTATTACATATGTTTCATGGTTGTGCTAGAGAAGTTTCTTACTAATTATCATAGACAGATTGACTAATTGCCACTTTATATGCTTGTTTAATACATTGAATCATAAATATGTTGTTTGAGATCATCTGAAGTAGACTATTAAACTATTGGAACTGCAGAACCCCAAAGGACCTTAATTGTTTAAGGGTTGTGGAATGCATTTCTGTGACTAATGGCCGTAGCAAGCAACTCAGGAGTCAAATCGCGCTACAATTGCTGACTCTGCGCTTTGACATAAAGGTTAATTCTAATCTTTCAAATTGAATATGTTTCAGTTTCTTGCTAAAGTTGCTCATAGATTCACATATAACATTGCATATCCAGTACTCAGATGTCTGTCAGATGCTCTGATTGGAGAATCTAAATGACCATGGGCATTCTCCTTAAAATGGGGGATGCACGTGCAATAAATTGGAAAATTCCCTTTAGCATTTAATTATGGTATTGGATGTTCTTTCAGTATTAACAAATTGGAAGATAAATATATTGTTTTCTTTGACAGATTCCAGTTTATCTCCTGATTCTTGCCAAATTTAACACACTTGCATGCACACTTCGACTCACCTCTGCATATCCTGGCAACACTTTAACTACCTTTAGGGATGTGTTGATTAGCATTGCTAGTATAGATTTTATGTTCACTGCACAAGCTTATATAATTATCAGGAGTCATATGTCAGAATCTGTTATGAATGAACCAAATATATTTTGTGTAGGTGAACGACTATAAAGAAATCCTGGAATTACTGATGTCAGTCAATGTGAAGGATAAAGATTGTGATTTCTTCAAGTTATATATCTACTTAGTTTTAGCCGAGAATTTCCTCTCGTTTCATCATCTGGGTGAAGAAAAATCGGTAGCTATTGACACGTGGTGTAAATTTCTACGCAACTGCTCGAGCCAAATTACAAGCACGGATTGGAGATCATATGCATCAAAGGTGTGTGCGTGGAGTGTGGGAGACACTATTATGCATCGAAGATCATATACATATATAACTGACCTTCAACCTATTATGTCTCTTTCAGGTTCGGAATAAAGCTTCGTACATTTTGCAAACCACCGTCGAGAAGAGTACGTAACATTTGTTCTTTTGATGAGGATGGTGCATTTTTATCTAGGTATGCATGTCCTCCAACATGAGGAAATATATAGCTGGTCTCATTGTCATCCATCCTTCAAGTCCTTTGTATGAGACTCGAATTTTGCTGTAGCTTAGTCCAATGCAGATTTTTATTTTATGCCATCACGAAATCTCTTTTTGCGTTTGTTTGATTGGTTATGATTCAGTCTTCATTCTTATTTTATTTCAAGAAAAAATGTTCGAGTGGTTTATCATCACCTTTTTTGAATTTTTATTCATTAAACAGCATACAAGGCGGACACTTGCTCTACCCCCACAGCACAGATAAACCTACTCATCATACAATACAATCCAGATGGGTATTCTTGGTGTATTCATATGGTCAACAACTATCGAAAGCATAATGTCTTGTCGATTCATATCAGTGTACCGATCAATTATCGATATAATATATATCAAGTTATATCAAGACATGATATAATGACATATCTCGATGCATTTACCATTCATATTGAGTAATATATGATTAAAAATATTAAAATTTTAAATAATAAAGCAACTCATGAGAATCAAAGAAGTCAATCGATATTGACAAGAAATTGTATGCAACTGCATTACTGGATCTAAACTCATGGTATGGAAGAATATCAAAGTCTATGATTAGGAATTTCTTTAAGGGAAACATTGCACGTCCATAAAAAAATTCTAATATCAAACCATGACATTTAATGACCATAATAATTCACCATAGACATTAATCAAATGCTTCTGCCCAATACTATTCTCATTACTTCAATAAGGTGTAAGTGGGACTAACGAATAATATATACTGCAACATTTACCCAAGGGACTTCTGTTACTCCTTTGCAGCTGACGCCCCATTCTTCCTCACTAAAAGAAATCTAATGATCGATTGCCTGCGCTCATTTATAATAAACAGCAAGCCTTGGAACTCACGATCTTATAAGAAATGAATCATAATGCAAAGTAATTCCGCCGCTTTCCATATAGAAAAGATTGATCGGGGACTTCTGTGACAAGGAAAGAATATGTGAAGCGGTGAAAACCATGAATGAGATATCACAATCAGTAATCTGTGTGCTGGCAACACGCCTGCACCATACATGGGTTCACGCCCATTCACTATGCTAGTAGAGAACAAGTTCCCTAAGGTTTTATCGTAAAAAAAAATAAAAAATAAAAAAATGATCACTTCGAAAGGATCGATCTTTTTTTATCACGGATCGAACTCTTAGAATTTATCATAACAAACTAAAATAATATTTCATTGATTAATTCCTTCAATCAAGAAGGTCAATCCCCTCAAAGTGATCATCCCATTTTCCTCCGTTTCTTTTACTTTGATCCACGAACTAACATCCTCAGACGGCCAAATGCCACAAAAGAAAAGAGTTAGATACTGCATGATCAGGAGGTAAAAGAAAAGCAATCGTGTCACCTCAGGGAAAGATGCGCCAAAATAACACTAACAGTATGAAGAGACAGTCTTACTAATCAGTAATAGCAGCTGTTGGTCTTTATGAGCCAATACAAAGATGTTGCCAATGATTGCCCCATAATAAAAGTATGCTAGCAGTTAAGCTAGACTGACGAGTAATGAAGTCCGGTTCATCAAATGAAACAGTGAAGCAATTAATGATCATGGAGGCACTGCCAGTCTCTAGCAAATCTACATACAGTCTTTTTACATTTCGAGCATCAGATCTACACAATTCCGTTTTAAAATGCTTCCTCGAATTCATTAGTACAAACAGAGAAAAGAAAGAAGAAAGACCAGAAAGACTTAACCCTAACCCCCAACCTATGGGGCGGCTCTCGACGTTACTGGGTTCCGATCTGTCGAACCGATTGGATACCAGAACGAAACAATTGGATTAGAAAAGGGAAAGATCTACTTCCCCGGTCAACGTGCAGCGACCAGATCGAAGGGGAAGGCGTCCGATACGGGCTCGGGGAGATCCGGGCTTGGGGGAGCAAAGAAGATGGATTTGGCGGCGGCGGCGAGCTTCCTCCGCTGGAGGAACCTCGGGCCGTAGGCCCTGACTGCAAAGCAAGGGAAAATCCCGTCGTTCTGGGCTGCCGCGGGTCGCGGCGCGGCCGGAGAACGGGACGAGGGGGACGAGAGGCGGGGTAGGGCGACGGATCGGCCCGGTCTGGCACTGCTGATCCTGGAGTCCCGGAGGCGGGCAAGCGCGCCGGGCTTCAGGAAGCGGTGGAGCCGCTCCTCGATCCGTGAGGAAGACGGCTTAGGGTTTGGACACCGAATCCTTCGATTCATGAGAGCGAGCGAGCGAGCGAGCGAGAGAGAGAGAGAGAGATTTGGGTGGAGGAAGCCGATCCGTAAGGGGGCTTTAACGGCGAGGGGGGCACGCGAGAGAGAGAGAGAGAGAGAGAGAGAGAGAGAGAGAGAGAGAGAGAGATTTGGGTGGAGGAAGCCGATCCGTAAGGGGGATTTAACGGCGAGGGGGGCACGCGACAAAGGCGGGAAGGTTGAGGAGGGAAACAGAAGCGAGGAGGGGAAAGGCGTTTCAAAACGGAGGGCGGGACCACTGCTTTCTGTGTACGGTGTCGCCCGCAACGCTTTTTAACGACTTTCTGCCGCTAAAGACGGTGAAAGAAGAACGTGGCTGGTGTTTCCGGGTAGGTGGTAATGGCGATCCCCTACACAAGGCACGACAGGATCCAGGATTTCAAATCACTCCCAACTTGATCGAGCCTAACCATCTAAGTTCTTATATGGCACGACGATTGATTCAAACTTGATCGCACCTAACCACGTTCGTACTCTTATTAGACCGACGAATGACCGCTTTCCTTACGAGAACCATAGCAGGATTCGGGATTGCTCTGAACTTGATCGAATCTGGTCGGCCATGGACTGACGACTCCTGTAAAATGTTAGAACACAGCAACTCATCTTACAAAATCCTACTCGGCTCTCAATCTTTCAATTCAAATTGGACTGTCCTTTCCTCGTCCATCACCTGTAGAGGGAACATAGGGAGTCCTTCTAAACCCAAAAAAAAAAAAAATTAACTCTTTTATGAATTAAGATTATTATATAATGAGATATACAACACATTCTAGCATTGAATGAAGGAAAAAAAAACCCTAAAATAAATGAGAAGCTACAATAACTCGAGGTGCAGTGAAACCTCACCAAGTCCTACAAAACTGCTTCTTGGTTCCACTTTTTGTTGTGATAAATACATCGTTCCCACTCAAACAAGCCAGACTTCTCAAGGTCGAGGTAGGAGAGAACCGGGAATCCAGATTGCTTCCCGGCAAGAGCGGTGGAAAATATGACGAGAAGGCTGCGACAAGCCTGCTCTTCTTCCATCTGATTAATCTCCGTTGGCTCCGATGTAGCATCTCTCCATGGTTGATCAAATGACCTGTGAATTCAAGATGAGTTTAGTTACATCATGAATCTACTAAGAGGCGAGAAGATTTCAGTCCCTGAGACTTCATACTAATTTCAGGAAAAAAAAGGATCTAGATCCCAACATACACGAAGATGTTGCATCCTAACCAAGCAACATGCATAACAAGACTGTAAGCACAGGTGCTTGAGACATCAAAAATCTGACCAAAAGTACATCAGTTGATGCACAAAAGAGTAACCGATATAGGAACAGAAAATGATACTACTGGGATAAAAGAGCAACTGATATAGGATATTGATCCTGACATAAACGTTGTCTGCATATCCTAACCAGGACAACATGCATAACAAAATTGCAAGCGCAAAAGACCATCAGTTGATGGATAAAAGAGCAACCAAAAAGAAATGGCCACTAGCAAGAGTTTCAGTTTGCATGCATCATAAACACAAAAGGTTCAAGTTCTGAGTGGCTCTGAGAAATTCATTCATTAAAGCAAGGTCTGTCATACCGAAGCATACCACCCGTACCAGGCGGTACATACCGGTCCAATAGGTTACCGGTACGTGGACCGCCCGGTACCGCTATAGTGCTGCAGTACTATACTGTAGTATTGCTATAGTATGAAAAAATATAAAATTATTCGGTACACCAAGATATATCGCTCGGTACGCCCTGATGTACCGCCCGGTACACCGGTACCATACCGAGCCCGGGTCAAAACGCCGGTACAATACGGTACGACAAACCTTAAGAAAAAGTACAAATTTCTCTACAACTGCGACAAGGTTGCAAATGAGACAGCAAATAGCTGTCCCACCATTTGGGGGGTGGCAAGATGGATCCTTTTCCTCCACCACGGAGCTCTATATAGGGCGCTGATACTAGATAACAGCACAAGATAATGAAAACAGATAATTTATGGAACTCGGATATTTCTGATATTACAAATTTTGATATTATTGCTAATTCCAAATTGCATTTTGTTTGATCTCAATTGACTAGCTATATGTACAGTATAAATATGTATAGCTGCTGAAATTAAGCAATTCACAAATTGAAAATTGGAGGAATTGACCTGGTTAGTGAGTTTCATAACTTTTGCCTCTGGGACAAATGCTGATATAAATGTGTTTTGCTTCATTTGATACAGTAAGCATAAGAGGTTTAAATTTCTTCAAACCAGTTTGAAATTCTGGTTTCAAGTTATGGCTGGATTCAAATCGGAACTAAGGGCAAAACTCAAAGCAGCTTGGTTTAGGCTCCATGGGAACGATGTCACAGATTATGATGAGTTTTGACCATTTTGGTTCAGAATATATCCAGTCAACATAAAAGGAAAACAAAGGGGATGGGTAAACAAATCTCATGCACATTGACACTCCTATGATTCACCCAACACATTTTGCACTTAACCTAATCCATTTTTCACCTAAAATGCAAATAAAAAAAGAATTCCTTCAAATTCCAATATCAATTTTTTTTTGCCTAAAATATCACTACAATATTTTTCCCAAATCAGTAATAATAAAACAGAATGATGCCCTAATCCTATATGTGATTAAAAGTACATGACACCACGTCCAAGCCATGGGATTCATTCCCTCCTTCATTGGGCACAAGGTAGTCTCAGTCTGAAGTTTCTCTCAATCTCCTAAGAACGAGAAAAAGGCACCATTTCTTCCATCATCACATTACTATAACTGGCTGGGAAACAGTTAATTGAACTCTTCGATAAAACTTAGATGCTGTTTTACTTTTGTTTGCCATAAGAAATTTTAATATTCTTGCTGCATAATTACATCTTTCTCCTGTATAATGCCAAGCAATTGCATATATATATATATATATATATATATACTACACCTATCAAGAAAATTTTGTTTTCTTCTTTTATTCAATTTTTTATCACTTTTTTATGAAATTATTTTTCCCGAACTTCTAAAATGTTAAAAAACAAAACTATGGAACTGCAAACTACTCTGTTTATTAATCATAACCAGAACTGGACAAATAAAAAATCTTATACCTTGCTGCATGGTTCAGACTATCATAAAGCAGAGATGTGTTGGAAGGTAGCTGGATACATGGCCAGATACAGTAACAATATACTTACGAAAATTTGAATAGCTAATTTAATAGATGTATTATCATATCAGTAACTCACTATGGAAAGGTATATAGCAACAAGCAGAGTTACATGATCAAAACAATTGTCAGATACTCTGTCTAATCTTCGGGCAGTATTAGATCATTTACCTAACCATAGACCACTAGGAAAGGTGTATCAAACAACATTAGGAAAGGTTAGGATTAATGAAACATTTATCAAACAACATTAGGAAAGGTTAGGATTAACGAAACATTTATCAACCAAAATTCTAGTAACTATACATCAGATATAAACACACACGAAACTATATCTCACAATCACATAGAACATTGCCAACTCTGTTGCAATTAAATTGCATATGAGGAGCAGCAAGTCTCCTTTTAGACATTGCTGAGTATCGCAAAATGCATTAGAACCCCCTGAATATCACCTTCAGGAGACAATTGAGGATTTTCTACCTGACATAGTAATGATTCAACATTACAGTGTATTATTTGGAGTACATGTGGCTACAAACGGTAGTATAAGAAAGTGTGCTACTCACTAAAATCAAGGTTTAATGTCTCATTTTGGAATCTTTTATAAGATCAAGATAGTATACTTGTTTGTATCTTGTACTTTAGCAAAGGCTGGTCTTTTTTGTTATAATTATTACCAAGACATAGCAAAGGCAATGCTTGTACAAAGAAAGATTGATAGATGAATAGGACTTAAACATAGAAACAAAAATAGTAGCTGAGATTTCCGATGCTATGTTGCAATACTATATTGTTCTCAGTTACTTGGTTTCAGCCCACACGTTTCCTGTCAACAGTTAAGTGCAATGTTCTTTGATAATCCAAGGGTGACCACCAATGACACCAAATCTTCTTTGGTCTTCCAGCCAATATAGAACTTTGTAAGAAGAGAATATGAATCTGACCATGTGAAAGAAACTTATGCAAGTTACCCTTTTTATAGCTAAGTTCAATATTTAGCAGCAGCAGCTGTTGAGAAAGGCAACAACAAGCCGCTAATCACAGTTGTTTTGTTTGAGCCTGGTTGTTGTTACATGTGTTGTGGACAATGATCTTGAATAATCCAAGGGTTACACCACTGGTCCTGACCAAATCTTTTTTGGTCTTCCAGCCAATGTAGAACTTTGTTAGATGATGCATAGGACAGGTTCTCTTCTGCAAATAAGTGACACAATCAAATGCTATATGCAATTGTCCCTTTGCTTAGTTTGAAGGTTACAAACACCATCCACGTTATTGTTCATTTATTTGTGATAGCTAGCTAATATGGAAATGAAGATGACATAATCATATAATGGTAAGCAAGAAAAGAAAGCCACCACAAAACTAAAGTGAATTCTTTTCTAGTCCTGTGACTTTTAATGATAGCACTTTAACTTAAAGAATGCTGAGAATGATTAATAAGTAATTAGGTGACTTGAACTGAGATAAAAAGACAAAATAGGAAGTTGCTCATATGTGGTAGTAACCAGCATACCATCTCCAAGCAGGATTAGTCTCCACAGGGCAACGGATCTTTGAGCATAGCTGTGAAATCTGAATATGATTCTCATCCAAAAAATCCGTACCTATTACAATAGAAAAAGCTGATCCTAGTAATCATGATTGGCAGATGATAAAATAAGCAAATTTAAAATGTTCAAAGATTCTACCATGATCATGGTTCGCCATACCGGTTTGTACCAGTGTACTGATCGGTTATCGGTATAGTATGTACCGAGTTGTACTGATGTATTAACACATGGTACAATGGAACATACTAACATACTGGTTGGTATATACCGATTCTCTGTCGGACCAGTATGTATCACCCGTACCAAGCAATACGCTGCGGTATGACGAACCTTGACCATGATGATGACTGGACCAGACAGAACAAAGTATGACATCCTCAAATCAACATATGAATTTAAGGCGTATAAAGCATACAACAAATTTATATAAAAAACATACTACAAATATAGCAAGCCCTTAGATCCCCACTACATGAGTTAATTACATAGATATTTACCAGCCACAGGATCGCTAAGAGCAATATCACTTGCCAAAATAAGAATCACCAAATCTCATTTTGTTTCTAATAAAGTTTGCTTACATCTTCCTCTATGGCAACTCACACCACTAATTTTAACTTATTAATCTTATTTACAGGCCACCTCTGAGGCTCTGAACACATCCATAGGATTCTCTTTGATCATTTAGTGGAATTAATATTACAAGAATAGAGCCTGAAACACCAATTTTTTGCAGAAACATTAATAGATAATTCCTTGATTAACTAAAATGGTCAAGTATAAATATGCTTCAGTTGAAGATAAAATTTTTTTTCATAATGCCCATTTTGCTAATTTGAGCACCTAAACAAGGAGTTAGAATGTGTGGGAAAGGTAAATTAAAGTTCAGTATGTTAACAGATTAATTAGCAGACCTTCTATTTTTAAGGGAGAGAGTTTTTTTAAATCACCTATTAACCTTGAAATAAAGAGATTAATACATCGTAATCAATATGTAAAGCCTATCACTTACGTTTGCTTTAAACTTCTTTTGTAGTGAACTAAGGTTAATTTTAAATAGTTTCAGGCAAAGGCAAGGATTCTGAACTGGTGTCCTGATACATGGTATACCGTATATACCATGGTACCAAAAGGAGAAGAGGAGGAAGAGAAGAAGAGGACAGGAGGAGGAGGAGAAGGGGAAGGCGGCGGTGGCAAAGGAGGATGCAGTATCGAAGGAAGATGAGGCGGTGGTGGTAAGGAGGAGCAGCAGTACCGCTATGGGTGGCCAGCAGTGCAGGTCAAGAGAGGTGCTGGGGTAAAGGGTTTCTAGGTTTAGCAAATAAATATACAGCCTTATTGTCTGGTCCGAACACAGTAAGCTCAGGTTTATTGTGGAAGCCCTGCATCACGTGGATGACCAATATTGGACACTTAAATGCTATTAAGATTGCAATTAGTTTAACAGTCCAATGTATATTAGAGTATACAAATGTATACTAATAAAGTAGTTTAACAGTCCTATTAAGACATTTAAATGCTTACTTTCATTGTAAAGTAATTTCTAGTTCATCAAAAAACAATTATCAAGTAATGCAACGATCCACATCCACTGCTTTTCAGGATAAGTTACAAATGCTTTAAACCATGTCTAAAGCAAATGAGACCTGCATCAATTGTGGATGCATCAATTTCAACATTGCAAATTAACCTAAACCTAAAATTAACCTGAATTTCCCTGTGTATCTCTATGAATATAAGGAGAGTCCTTGAAGGAAACATGTAATTCTTCAAGGTGAAGACTCATATAGTCACATAAGAAGTCAAAGTCCATCCATGGACAAAATAACAAATATGTAGTCAAAAAAATAGAAAAAAAGAACCTGAACCTGGCTGTTACACTAAAGCAATGCAAGCGAAGTCAAAAGCAAGTAATTTATCCAATCGGAGTAAATGTATCTAACTACAACTGACTGTATCTTGTATAAAAGTAGTCCTACCATTCTTCTTTGATAACTTAGTAATTGCTTTGCATAGATTTTGTTCAAATTATGGCGGCAAACAAAAAATAACATATATAACAAAAACAGCACATACCAGTTGTACTAGATCCATCTGAAAGAAGTAACAAACATAATGCAAAAATTACTGAAGGAAGATTGATAGAGCTCCTCATAATTTGTTGAAGGTACAGTAACATGGCAGCTATTGCCTCATCAGCACTAAAATTTTCCTCTCTGAAACTGCCCTTCTCTTTGACAATAAATTCAAGTAGAGAATGCAGAGTTGCAAAGCTTGATCTCTTCAAGCTAAACTCTGTCTTTATATTCAAATATTTATTTGACATACTTCCCAGAATGACCGAAGCAGTTACCCATCTCATGAGCTTTGACATAAGCAACTCATTATCTTCTTGTTCCTTATGTACAAGAAGCAAATGAGGATAAGATTGCTTAAATAGATAATTCTTCTGAGACTCTGACTGCAAAGAAGCTGAAATCGCCCACCTAACAAGTTTCACTAGTCTTGCCTTATCCTGTGATGTAAAAGTTAACAGCAAAATCAAGACATTTGAGAGACACCAAAATGCAATAAATTTAAGTTACATAAACAACTTTATGCTATGAATTAAAGAATAACAAAAATAGGTCTGGATGAATGTAGAACAAACTAGCTACGAACAAACAAACACCCCAAACCATCAATAAATATATATATATAACAAAACCCAAGTCTAATGCCAAATGTTCTACTTGCATCATATAAAACTAAGCAAAATACCACTGTGCAGACATATCGATGTATTGGAAGAAAGGGAATTTAAAAAATAAAAAAATAGCACAGAGAGGAGAAAAAAGAAAAAAGATGCTTCTTGAATTCCCCTTGTTTCAGTCATCTCCTCTGGCATTACTCCCGTTTTGTGGCTGAGCAAGAGAATCAATCTCCTTGATGGTGCCATCTGAGAGTTTAGGAGACTATTGATCCACTTTATTCATTCGACTGCCAACAAACACACAAGTCCAATGTGGGATGGAGGAGGCACCAACATATCCAATGACTCCAATATATTGCTTGGCATGAAAAAGAGCATTAGTGCACAAGTTTATGCAAATGGAACACCAGAGAGGAGACAGAGAAAAGAGCAGAAGAAATTCTACTCGAACGATTCGTTGGCAACTTAGGAATTGTTTGCTACTTTGCTATGATGAAAGTGGAAATCAATCTAAGCATGACTTTCTTGGAACTAAAATATCTTAAAAATCATTTTTTGTTGGAAGTGCTCATCTGTAATTAGCAATTTTCAAAACTCGAGTTCCGATGTTGATTGTGGAGCAAATGAATAACTGGTCTTGACTTAGTTTAATCCAGTTATATTTATTTCATCTTAAAGTGCAAGTAATTTTCAAATATAACAAATGGATTTAAAATTTTAATTTTAACTATTTTCATAATTTGGATTATTTTTTTATTGACTGCCTTTATTATGCCATTGGTTTTAGTTTTGGATCATTAAAATCAGTCCTGCAGTATATTTAGACCGATATTTTTTTCTGAGGAATGACATGGTATGCAAACTGGGGTGAAAACAGATGGGTATATATTTCCCAACGCCATTAAAGTAAGGCCTGCAGAGAAAACATGAATCTAGTTGGACATTGGGAACTGAAAAATTGTTCACTCGATTGATTGAATTAGTTGTTACTAGATTTTTCACTTTTTCTGAAACTCCTTTAAGGAATTTAGAGAACAATTATTTACGAGAAAAATATAAGATTACACCGGCTAAAAATGTTTCATGATAGTTAGTACAGTCCTCACCACCTATTTTCTAATAAGTTTTTCTACTTATCTTTTTTTATATCACATTAGGCTTGATTGTTTTCAATTGGATTTCTGAGGATGAATCAAGGGTGTATCTGATGTGTATGCATATGAGAAAAAAATAGAATTTGAATCCTCGGTATTTATTTGTAGAGTTACTACTAATCAGTAATCAAAGCCCAAAGATCATGAACTGTTTGACCAACCAATCAAATAAACAATACTGCTACATCTTCTTGATCTCTGAAACATTTGTATTTGTAAATTTTTTATTCACAATATTAAGGATCGAACCTTTCTTTCTTTATCTGTACAAAAGAATTTCCCCTTGCCTGATTAGTAAATTTTAGCCCAACTACTACAATACGTACCAATATTGTTCTAGTCTTTAATAAAACCAAACCAGCACATTTAATTGCGCACCACCTTAATCCTTGGTTTACCTTTCCAAAAATGACCTGGGAACACTCTACCCAAAATGAAATTAAGGGAAGTGGGGTTTACTTTTCTGGAAGTGAATTGCTAGACTTCTTTTATTTACAATATCAAACACCAAAGTGCTTGCAACATAACTCCACACAGGAACGGCCACTTCCATCAAATCAAAGTCCCTAAGAAAAACTACTTTTGGTTGAACATCAATTGAATAATGGACACAACGTATACATGTCACAACTGTATAAAACTATAAACAACTAAATAAAAGTTTTAACATTAGATACCTTTCTAGTAATCTCCTGCCTTTAATATTTTTTCTTTTCTTTCTATAGTGCTTACAAGCTAAGGTTCACTTGGACATGTAAGGATACATGACCACAAGTCCACAACCAACCAAATACTATTATAACCAATCTTGAAACTATCATTATCTAGTTCTTTCTTAAAAAATCATTCTTTTCATATTATATAGTACATACTTATATAGAGCACTCGTCATGCTTAACAAATTTTGAGAAGCCACCAATGCATCTATCATTACAAAATCTACTAGGGCAATATAAACACTTAATAAGCAGATAACTGTGGTCCAGATTGTCAAATCAATATAATACATAAGAACACAATCTCTGAACATCCTTGATAGCATATCATTAACTAACCATTCTAACAGGTGCTTATTGTGAGATTTAGTAATACCTTAAAGTGCTATATTAATATTGCAGATTTGCCACTTAAATAACTCAATCAAAGTTAAATGATATAGAGACGCAATGACCAAACATATGACAATAATGGCAATGAAATATCAACAGAAAATAATTGAAGTCTCTACTTGTGGATACAAATGAAGTTAAGGGAAATTTACCAACTTAGATTTGACTGGCACTGGAGTGCACATAAGAATGGTCATTACTCCAAGTTCATTGGTCACCGCACAATGTGTGCTACTGAACTCATCATTGATGGCTAGGTATAACTGAAATAAGCCTTCAAATGATATGGTGAAGTGTGGTTGATATATCATCCTCTTGTGTGATAACCTGATTGTCGATATCATCACATGTAAGAACAAGTTTACTACTGAAACATTTTCCTTCAGCACCTTGAGCTCATTGACAAATAAAACATGTAAATAAGATGAAAGCTGTGACAGTTGCTCAAGGGCACACTCTTGAAGCCATTCAGAAACAGATCTTGTAGAAACCACATCAGTCACTACCTAAACCAGCAGAACAACAAAGTACAAATTAGGACTTCTTAAAAAAGAAAATAAACATACATAAAAAAAACAATATTTCACCTGATGTATCACTAACAGAAGTTACTAGAGAAGCAGCAAATCAGCAAACATGATAAATAACTATTTACTCTTTACAAGCTTAAGGAATAGCAGTATAGTAGCTTGAATTAAGTTAAACATTTTCTACATGAGCAAGTATCTTGAATATACATTATGACATACAATCTAATGTCAATGTTCTTAATGGAATTTTATATTATTGCTGATACAAAAGCACTAATAAGCTCTCTAAATTACAAAGGACTGAAACTGCTATTTAATATATTGCAATTATTTCAACTTCCAAACCATGGCCCTCCAAAATCTGTCGTAAAATCATCTAAAATTTCAATTACTTGGATAGTCACAGTTGAGCATTTTAGAGGAATGAAAACACGAAGTACAAACAACTAAATAATCAATAGACAAGGGACCAAGGAGGGATGGATTTAAATAAAGCATACTGAAAACCAGAAAAGGAAAATCAGGTATGACAGTATCCCAACAATCAAAATGCAATAGCAACAAATGTTACATAATTATGTAAATGATAGGGCAACGCCATCCACATCCATATTTAAGCACCACAAAGAAGATTGATTCCGCAATATTTATCATTTAAAAAGTGTAACCAATCATTGATTGGAGCAGCCAGCATCCTACCTGGTTGAGGTTATTTCAGAATGTAGTATACATATATAAATCCTAAAGAAGATGCCCTGTTTAATTCTCTCCATCTGAGAGAGAAAGATGGTATAAAAGTTATGCTTGATTTTTTGTGTAGCAGCTCTTGGATTTGCTGATGATGCTGATAAAGCCAGGTCATGAACTAGAAGCCAGTTAAATAGTTAAGAATGAAAAACAAAAAATTATCAATAAAAGATAGCATGATTTTGACTGATAGCCCAACATAAAGAAGACACATTACCTAACCTATATTCATGCTCTGATGTAATATAGTGAGTGTAAAACACTAGAAAGCAGATCTATTGAACAATATTGCATGATAATGATGTGGCATCAGATTACTTGCTGTAATATTTACAACAACATAAAACAACACTAGACCCTCTAATAGTTAAAAATAATTAAGAATGAAAACAAAAAAACAAAAAAACAAAAAAATAACACTAGACCAATCACCTGATAAAGATGTGTTTTCTGTTCTTTTTTAAGCAAAATCAGGATGCTCATTTTAGCTTACGTGAAAAAAACGTCAACTCCACCTATGTGACTAACCTTCTAAACTCAAGCTAGTCAAGATTTGGCCATTATGTTTGCATCAAGAACCAATCTCTTAGTTTTTACTACAAGGGTTGTGATTTCAGCACCATACCATGTCAGTAGCTAACCTAACTGGTATAGGTTTAATATGAACCGACAACTTGACACATGGAATGCAGTACATACCATCGTAACAAAAGGGAGGAGGAAAAGAGGAGGATGATGATGATGAAGAAGAAGAAGAAGAAGAAGAAGAAGAAGAAGAAGAAGAGGAGATGAAGAACGAGAAGAAGAGAAGAAGGAAGAAGAGGAGGGCAGGAGGTGACAAAGAAGAAGAGGAGAGAAGATGATGAAGGTAGAAAATAAAAAGGGGACGATAAGCCCTGCACGGCATGTGGACCATCCAAAATTGGGTTGTCCTTCTCTGTCACATCTGTAACTGATAAATACCTGTAGGTATATACCAATCCGAGCGAATTTGCATTTTTTGCTTTACAACTTAACTCCTAGCTACAAGTATCAGATAACTAGATTCTAGCAAATGCTTAGGTGTCTTTTTCTTGTAATAAAAAAAACATGTTATATGAGCATGTCTAGTTAGTCCTATTCGTTCGGTCAAAACAAATCCACCATCAAGATACTAAAATCTATGTTGTAATCACCATCAAGAAGGAATACGATATATTTAACTGAAAACAAATGAAAACAAGTTGTGAAATCAGGTAGTACCTTCAAAACCAACTCCATGACACTTAGAGAAAATTGTTTCTCTTTTCTGCCCAGTCTTTTACCAAAAAATGATAGAACAGAAAATAGCCATGAAAGCAAACCACATTCCTTCAATAAATAGTCAGCTAGAATAGGAACTTTTACAGATTTCTTCATAATCTGTAGCAAAATTCAATTATTAAATTAAAACACAGTGTTTTCAAAATTAAAAAAAAAAGATTATTCACAAAGTAATAAATTATAACGAGCTATATTTTGAAAGAAGTTGAGAAACAACCAGTACTGAAAAGAAATTTCATCATAGATTTACACCAACAAATAAACAGTTGCTTCTACAACTTTAAGCAGAACATAATAGAAAATAAATTTAAACAGTCCATATGAATGTGATAATGTGGAGTTGAGGAGTTTTTACACATGTAAACAAGAAATAAAATCCCATTTTCTTGGAAAAGAAGGATTAGAAAGCACCTATAAATATTTTCATCAAGGGCATGGAAAGGGAGAATTGTGCACACCTAAGTGCATAATTGATGAATCCATAGATTGAGATTTAGAAGTGATGAAATCAGTGATTGAAAGAGGCGCTCGGGCGCTCGCCTAGGCGCTCGGGCGAGGCGAGGCAAGGCCCGAGCGCCTCGCTAATGTCCCAGGCGGCGCGCTTCAAACAGGCGCCGCCTGGGCGCTCGCCCGAGCCCAGGCGCTGGGCGCTTCGGGCGAGCGCCTGGGTAAACCAAGTGACCGAACCAGGATTTTAGGTCTGGTTCGGTCCTGGTTCGGTTGTTAGTTGGTTCAATCGAACCAACTAAAATCGATATAACCCTTACCCAACCCTAACCCACTGCCGCTGTCGCTCCCGATCTCGCTGCTCGTCGCTCCTGCTCCCGCTGCTCACGCCTCCCGCTGCTCGCGCCTCCCGCGAGCCTTCCCTCTGCTCGTGACTCCCGCTGCTTGCGCCTCTCGCGAGCCCTCCAGCTGCTCGCGCCTCCCGCGAGCCCTCCCGCTGCTCGCGACTCCCGCGGCTCGCGCCTCCTACGAGCCCTCCCGCAAGCCTTCCCTCTGCTCGCGACTCCCGCTGCTCGCGCCTCCCGCGAGCCCTCCTAATTATTTTTATTTAAAATTTTAAATAATTATATTTATTAATTATATTATATATTTTTATATTTTAGCGCCTCGCTTCGCTCGGGCGAGCGCCTCGGGCGTTTTTGGACCTTGGCGCCTAGCGCTTTTTAAATCACTGGATGAAATAGTCTAAGGCTTTCAGAGTTGGTGAAAACCAAGGAATGAAATATCGTACTGTACCAGAATTTTGAGATTCCCTCGGTACGGTACGACATGATACTATATACCGAGCGGTATATTTTGATATATCGTTCTGTCACGAACGATCGTCGCGCACTCGCAACAACTTCGTTCAACGAACCGTTCGTCGCTTTTGCATGCTTGTACAGAGACATTGTAGCTTGTTTTGCCTTGGTTTTGTATGTTTTTGCTAGTAAAAATACATGTTCGAACAGGTTGCAGCGCACAGTGTGACCGCTCACCGCGCCAGGCCAAACAACCCCAAAATGGCTCCGTTTTCACGTGTTGCAGGCTATTTTCTGCAGCCTGCTGCAGCGCCCAAAACATCAGCCATCTAGCACCCTGGAACCCACCGGGTGGCACAGGGTTGGATGGGGCTTCGGTATATCGTCGGGCATTGAAAAACTCTTCATAAGTTCGCACGTTAACTTGACGGGAACTAGCCTTCACGCCCGACACCTGGTGAGCAATTGTTTGTGGACTTGCAATTGTTCGTTCTACCTTCTAAAGTCCTTGTTTTCCTCCTTCCTCTCTTTTATCCTATGCACACAAGGTGCTTGTTGAATTGCTTGTAAAGCTTCCCTCTTTGCGAGACGTCGAGACTTGTCTGTCGCTCATTTTCAATCTAATCAACTTTCTGTTTTACAGATCCTTCGGGACCTGTACGAGGTTGCAACTAAGCTGACCCTTTGCGGACGCGTATGTCGCAAGGGCGTCTCATGACTTAGGCAATCCCAGCTAAGTCCGAGAAGTTGGCACAAGGGTGCTTCGCGACTTAGGCAACTCAAGCTAAGTTCGCATCTTGGCCGCAAGAGTGCTTCACGACTTAAGCAATTCCAGCTAAATCCGTGACAGCTCGGTGTGTGTGTGTGTGTGTGTGTACATATATATATATACCGCCCGATAGCGGGTGGTCCGTGTACCGATCAGCTGGCGGACCGGTACGTAGCACCCGGTACAGGCGGTATTATTCCAAATTGAAGACCTTGGTGAAAACAATCTAAAATACCTATTTTTGCCTAATCATCATAATAAATCGACATAATTAAATATTTCAAATGCTCCAAAAACACAAATAAGAATGATCCAAGGTACTGACCTTGATCTATAAGTTATTCAAGGAGCATATGAATAAAATGTAAACTTTTCTCATAGCACCTAATCCATAGAATACAATTTTCAGCTTTGGTTGGCATGATACACAAGTGAGAAGTTTTACGAACTAGCTATGTTATGGTCTGGTTAAGAAGGTATGGATCACTTATGGACATTTCATATCGAGCTTCCTTCCTTATGTCATGTATGTATATATGTTATGTACATATATATACATCCACAATTTTTTTATCCAACCATTATATATATATATATATATATATATATATATATATATATATATATATATACAACAACAACGGTGACAAAATCATAAGTCTCAACTATTTGGGATTAGCTACATGAATATTTTGCTGCTATTAAGATCTGTAACATGACATATGTTTAGTTAAGTTCATAATACTTAAATATTTATTTATAGTTTCTATTAAAGTCTTTTTAGATCTTCCTATACCGCTCCTCATATCATTAACATTAATCATTTCATCTCTTCTGATTACTGCATCCAAAGATCTCCTAAGCACATGCCTATATCATCTTAAACGATTTTCTCTCATATTATCTTCTATCGAAACGATACCTAGTTGTTCAAGAATAAAATTATTTTTCTCTTATTTTTCCTAGTAACTCTATACATTGTTGGTCTCACGATTCTCATCTCAACATTCTCATTTCGGCAACACAAACTTTTTCTATATGTTGTTACTTAACTACCCAACACTCATATTCACAAAGCATTGTTAGTCTCATGATTGTATCATAGAATTTTTCTTTTAATCTCAAAGATATTCGATGATCCAACCATTATATATATGCATACATATAAAAAAACTAAGAACACGAGACAATCGACATGATCCCATTTAAAGTTTCTTGCATCTAGGAAGTCATCAGACCACTTTTATAATTTAAGTAGTCCTTATTCTATTTAACTGCACTTTCTCCAAGTTGATCCGAGCATACACCTTCTTTGTAAGTTCTTATAAGTTAGTGCTCATGTTGACTTCTCATCTGAATCAAACATAGATGCCAGGATTAAACTTTTCTTAACAAGGAAGAGATGGAGTCTAACTGCATTTAGATCAGATCACTTTAAGCCTTGTTATATAATTACAGGTCCCAAGTGAAGATTACTTAATTGGGTTAAATCTGAGACACCTAACTTACTATTGAGTAGACACTTAAACTCAGTGACTAGCACATAGGCAAAATAGCCATTAACCTTATTTAATTACTATAATGATATTGGAAAACACAAATTACTTTCGTAACTCAAATTTATGTTTCTATTTCCCAACATGTTTTTTTGTTCCAAACATGAACTGTCTTCTATAAACTTCCTTATACATAACACGGCTCTTAATTCCTTTACAAGATCAATAAGCATCCCATACATCCAACTAAACTATCTACTGCACAACTGGTCTGAAAGTCACTAGGAACAGAAAAGTGCCCACTGACTTTCATCCAAAGAAAAGAAATGTTAATAGGAACAAAGCCAATAAATCATACAAGACAATGTCAAATAATTCTAATGTACTCCTAATTTTGGCATGACAGGATTTCCCAATATTCGTTGAAGCAACACAGGTAACATACAATATCAACAAAGTTGACCTGTTAATGAATTACTAACATCGTTTATAAATAGGAAATATACATTTTGTATTGTACATTCAATTATCAAGTTAGCCTTGTGTTATTTTAGTATTTCTCACCACAAACATATGAGCACATAGACAGTGATTTCCTTCTGTTCCCCTACTTAGGGCTCCTCTTTACACACTCGTTATCAGCTTAAATCAACTTGTACCATAAGCATAATTCACAACTTTCCAATCTTACTAATTCAACAAAATCACCATTTTGGATAACTTGCTAAATGAGAAATACCACATATATGCACTTAAAATGATTTTAAATAGGCATTTTATGAATGTGTAGTGTGTTTCAAACCTATTACCCCCAATACATCACCAAAATGTCCTCCTGACATTAAGTTAATCCATGTAGCAATTACCTCAATTTAATTATCATTTTATATTGTTAAAAGAACATAGAATACTAGTTTTTCACAGCATAACCACCAACATGAAACAAGAAAGTATTAAAGAGAGAGATAAGTTGATTATTACAACAACTAGAAAAAAATACCTGAAGAACTAGAAAACTAGACTGAGAATCTGACATTGAAGAGGCATGAAAACTTAGCAAGAATTCCATAAGTTTGTTGCTCCTATATATTTTAGCATCGTCATCTAAATTTATTCCTGCATGTAAAAGCTGAAGAATCCACATGCGCTCCATTTTGAAATGGATGGAAGTACTTCCAAAGAATGCATGAAACAAAGGAACACTCTGCATCCAGAAAGCACTGGATAAGTGTGGCGCAGCCATTTGATAAAGTCGCGTGTATTGACATGGAATCATGATAATACATAATTTCACGCAACAAATAAAAAAACCAGCCAAGAAAATATTTACCTTGAAATTCATATTGGGCGAATGCATTAACAGCTTGTTTATTGTAAGGAAATGATTTTGCCTAGGGTCCAATAGTATGAAAGAAGCTTCTGCAGCAAAAATAGCAAAAACTGAAGGTACTCTCTCCCATGGTTCTGTTATCCCATTTTGAAAATATGTTAGAAGAAGTTGAAGCTGTAGCAAGTCCTTATTTCTCCGACAGTTCTGTTCCACATAAAGCAAGTTATGCAGAATTTAGTAAGTGAAAAATCGAGAAAAACCATTTCTTGACACTTTAGGAGACATTTTGTCTTACTAATAGAGTTAATGCACCATTAACAGCTGTAACCTGGGAAGATCGAATCATATAGGATGTGCAGCATGTATGTTGTCCAGTAAATCCACGTATGGCAGTTTCCATTTTTTATTTTCTTCGTCTTTCATCACATGTAACTAGCATCTTTTTTATGTTTCATATAGAAAGATCTTGCTTATACATGATTAAGTTTCTTTTGTCAGTATAGTCTTTAAGATTATTATATTCAATAATTAATAAGAAAAATGTGGCTTGAGCTGAAGACAATTTAAAATGCTACAAATGATCTTTAAGCCAATTAATGTGCATCATGGATAGTCTTCAAATTGCAGATATAATATAAAGTGAAGTTATTTGTCCAAAGAAACTCAATTAAAAATTGTGACAAAAGCATGTAAGAACTGTAAGATTTTAAATTGTTCGACAAAATCCTAAACAGCTCTGACAAATAATCTTTCCCTCCTAGAGCACTTGTTGCATAAATGTTATATCATTTCAATTCAAGAGCTTACTTTCAACATTCACTAAAGGTAACCCAAAAGCATCAATTTTTTTTTCTATTTCGTTAGCCTACAACAGAAAAGACATCAAATACATATTACTGGCAAAGTAAACAATGAAGTTTTCTATGCCAGTGAAATAAAGAGAAAAAGGCAATGCTCATTTGCTGGGAAAGTAGAGAATGTAAAGGATACAAGAATAAAGCTCTACTTCTGAAGGTAAGGACTCCAATCTGTTGCAGTCAATGAGACTATAATTTTTAGATGGGTGTCAAATGGCATTTTATCTTAGAAAAGGCAAAAAATGTGTTTCTTGTACAGAAATACAGATGCAGTGATATCAAAATCTTGCCTCTAACATATAGCTAGCCAAATATTTTTTCTCCTTTTAATTTCATCTTAGTTCTTACTGTTTGCATTTATGATTTCTAATATCCCGACCAAATCAAGTTAAATATCTTTGATGGAAGAAACTGCTGGTTTCACTATAATGCAAGGTAACTGATACATGGCATTCTCTAAAAAATCCTCAAAGATACTGCGTCTTTATGCTCAATAGGCACAGACAATTAAAGTACAAACTGTTCTGGACCATGATTTGCAACTATTCGAGTAATCATCATGGTACAAGGTAAGTAATTAATCATCATCATCAGTAATAGCTTGTGTTGTACTGTCTTTATCAAATTATATCATATAACAATACCATACACGATACTGCTGGCTTATACATTGCATTCCTCATTTAAGTCCACAAGTCTCAACTATGGAGAGTTTTATAGCATGTTCTTCTTCTCTTTCGAAGCTTATATAAGTAGCTCAAGGCTACCTTTATTACTAAACATGGTAACGATGAAAAAAAATCATTTTGCATCAAATTAAAGACTGGAAGGGGACACAACAGATAGACATGATGCACCAGAATTACAAAAAAAACACTTGCAAAGCATGCTGGAAAATTGATGTTTGACCATTTTATAAATAATTTAATTAAAAGTGCAGAAATCATTTATGGTCATCAGTTTGCTAAAAAAAATTAGCTTAGCATGGCAAAGAAGAATTTTTAGTAAGATAAACAGGCAAGGGTAGAAGATCCAATGCAACCTAAGATGCAATATATGCATTGAGACACTGAGACTCATCTAACATGTGACGCACATCAACATATCAGAACTAATATAGCTAAACACAGAAAAATAAAATGTTAAGGATAAGGGGATAGAACCAAATGACAATCAAACAGAGAAAATATTCTTTTTGTTGGTTTGGCAATGTTAAAAAACACCATTTAGCACACCAATGAGAAGGAAATAATTTTGATACTTCAAGTGTCAAAAAAGTTAAGTGTCAAACTAAATAATATAGAGAGACAATTAGCTCCGAAGGACAGAAAGGTCCTTGTTTCACAGGATATGTGACCTTCCATAAAGCCAACAAGGTGAGAATTGATTCTTTTTTAAAATATCACCTTGTCTCATCGATCTGGTTTGGCTATTATTCAAATAACACATACTTAAAAATTCAAAGTTGTAAGCAAGGCAAAAGATTCCATGTTCATTTTTTAAAGTTAAAAACTAGATGATCGAAGATATACAGAATTACAAGAAAAGCAAGAGACAATCATGTGAAACATTTTATGCTTTCCTTTTTAACTGACAGGATAACCCCAATATCATAACTCATTACTTTGCTAGGTAAGATGGATGAAAAATGTTAAACGTAAAAAGATAGGAAAGATATACCTAACTGCACTCTCTTGTATGCAAGTCGCACCATGTTGATACAAGAATACACTATATATTTTAACATATAAATCAATGCTAACAAATCATGAGCAAAAGAATAGTATGTGATAAGAGCAGACAAAATATCCTATCAGATCAAAACTGAATCAAAGAACAGAGAGAAAGGAAGTGTTCTTTTAAGCAATTATACTTGGTAGTTCCATTTAGACATCCATAAATAAAAAAAAGACTCATGAGCAATTACACTTAATAATTCCATTTAATGAAAAACATATACCTCAACAGCTAATTTAAATCTTCCAAGGACTTCATAGCCCAATTTTCGCAACTCTTCATCCAGAGAAGATATGCTTAGAAATGCAATAGCAAGCAGGCCAAGTTGAGCAAACTCTACAGGCTTAATGAAGTCCATGACAAGACTATGAAGTGAGAATCGTAATATGAAAGCAGGATCATACCCTAGAACTAAGTCACCTTTTAAAGATCGCTGCCAATAGAGGAGAAGAATTATGAGGAACTTGTGGCTGGTAACTTAGCAAGGAAATGAGAATGATCACAAAAGATGTTGGGAAGTACCTCTATCGTATCACCAAATTTATCATGAAG